>NC_067140.1:67973408-68245908 GCF_903995435.1 Acomys russatus | reverse complement strand
TCATTGATTTTGATCCTTTTACAGATGGGAAAACTAAGAAGTGGTGCTCGCAGATGGTCACAGAGCTGAAAAATGGCACAATGGAATTGAGACCCAGGCTGCCTGGTTCTGGATTCCAGGCTATTGCCTATGAGTCACGTGGTGTTCTGGGAAAGGCTCCCGAGGAAGGAGACTGCATCATCACCCCCCACCCCCGCTGATGCAAGGAGACTGCATCATCACCCCCACCCCCACCCCCCCCCACCCCGCTGATGGAAGGAGGTGCAAGGAAGCGGCCTCCACCCACCAGCCTGCTGTTGCTCATAGCTTGTTCCCAGAAGTCTGTTCGGGAATGCACCACTGGGATGGGAGAAGCGAAGGATTTACAATAACACCAGGAGGCCTGCAGTCTGTTAGGGAACCAGTGGCAGGGTACGAGGGGAACCAAAGACAAAACCGAGCCTAATAACCACAAAGCTGGTGGGGAATTAGCCAGACAGCTTGCATGGAGACCTGGGAGGATCTACTGATGAGAGCCGCTGCAGTGAAGGCCTGGCTGAGCAGTTTTACCACGCTGTCTTCAAGAAAATGAGATTAAATACTCAGGCGTGCATGGGAAGGCTGAGGCTAGCCTGAGCTACACAGGAGGTCTAACTAAAGTCAGGGTCAACTTAGGCTACTTTATTAACACACACACACGAGGGCAGATGGATAGCTGTTGGGGACTAGAGGTGTAGGGAGGCAAAGCTGGCTACAAACTGAAGGAGAGAGGGTCCTGGGGACCATGCTCAGAACACTCAAATGTTTAGTGTTCGGCTGTTACAGTCTTGAAATGTGTGATTTTTTTATCTTGTTTTGTAACCAAGATCTAATGGATGTGTGCACGAGCACAGAAGATCCATGTAACACTGACTACCATTGTCTTTCAAGATCATAGACTTGTTTTTTAATGACTTTTTAAATTTTTTATTTATTTATGTTTGTATACAGCATTCTGCCTGCTGTATCTCATTATAGATGGTTGTGAGCTACCATGTGGTTGCTAGGAATTGACCTCAGGACCTCTGGAAGAGTGACCAGTACTCTTAACCTCTGAGCCATCTCTCCAGCCCCATATTTTATGACCTTTATGATTTCCTCTGTCGTACTAGAGTTCAATTCAATGAGTCTGCATTTCAAGTCTGCAGAAAGTTCTATCCAGTATTTTTTTTAAATGGCAGAATAACACATTTCCCTTAAACATTAAAAGAATTGCTCCAAATTTAAAATCTACTAAAGACCCTGGCTCTCAGCAGCAGAGTGTCTAGGCCAGGGTTGGTCATGGGTAGATGGTCAGAGCAGCCAAACACTGAATTCATGTCTGAAAGCTTCATGGGGCACAGTTTTCTTTGCGGAAGGTGCCAGTGTTTTGGGTTGTTGTATGACTTTTTCTGAAGAGTCATGAACAAATTTAAACTACATTGGTAAACTCCTGGGGTCACAGGAGTACAGGTGAAGGGTTGCTTACAGAAGCATGGGTCACTCAAAAGCAGCTGCACACTGAAAATCCACCTTGGGTGATGACTCACCAGAGTTGCATCCTTAGAGCTTCCTGCACAACTCTTAGGCAGTTCCACAGAAGAGCCTACTCTCCCCAGAAATTGTTACTGCTTGTATTCGAGGGGAGACTTATAAACTTTGTAAGTTTCAGGAACTCCCTAAGACTTATAAGTTGTGTTTTCTCCCTGAACATTGCCCATTTTCTTTACTAACTGCAGTTTAAGTATCCCCCCTCCAAGGAGAAGATATTTCAGTTTAGAGGAAACACTTGTATTACATGGTTGAGAGTGTGTTGCGTGACAACACTTTTTCTGGGGAGCCATTACACACATGTGTACTCACCAGAGATAAAGAGCCCACGACCAGCCAAAGTACAGATACCACTAAGTCAACCTGGTGAACCAATGGGTTTTATTGGTGTTACTTACAGGAATATGAGTAAGTGGTTACTTACGAGAGGAAAAATGACTCAAAGGCAGCTGTGTCCCCAAAGCCCACCCCAGCATGTGTAACAACTCACAAAGCTGGGAACCTAGAGCCCACTGCACACCTACCAGCTGCACAATCAACAGATTGGAGAGAGTGTCCCTTCCAACTGACTCAGTTGGTCCAAATCTCTTCCAGGCAGCTTGGTTGGTTTCTGCTTTTGAGGCAGCTGATCAAGTCTCAGAATCTTTTTTGCAGCTTGACTTTTTCTAGGTCTTCTTTGCAGCTTGTTTCATTTGAGAGAGACTAAGACGTTTTATTTCTTACTCTGTCCGTGAGGGGCCTAGTGGATCTGGACAGTTTCAGGAACTTCCTGAAGCTCTTTTGGGTTGTCATCCTCTTGTTTCAAGAGCTCTGCAGAATAGAATGTTTCAATCTCCCAGGAAACTGGAACACAACACAGTGTCTCTTGAGGGGTCAGCCTGCTCTCTCAACTTCCTTCTCCAGGCCCAGCTGTGTTCTCCAAGTGCCCCTTAGGACACATGTTAGCATGTCCCACCCCATCATGCTAGCTGTTCATATGTGCATTGTACAAAGCATTCAACATCAGGGATACTTCCCTGGGGTTGTGAAAGAGATAGCAGGGCCTTAGTTCTGCTTCTGGCCTGTTGTACCTCTCTTAGCAAGATTTTTAATGACTCTCTGGTTGATTTCCCCATGCAGAAAATAGAAGACAAAGACTGTCCTCCAAAAGACTATAGGCGGGGATTAATATAAAGAAAATGCTGAAGTACAGGTAAACACCAGTTACTGCCTGAAAATAATTTTCTGACTGAACTCTCATTATTTCCACTCTACATTTTTCCCCATGGGAAATTCTCAGCCCAGCGTTTGTGTGAAATAATTAGCACTCTCAAGAATTCTTTCTGTTCTGTGATGTTCTCCCACTAAGCCTATCACAATAGAAGAATTGGTCATAATTGCTAACTGAGGGTAATTGAATATGCTTACGTGAATGCAAAGTCTTATTAATAATTTCTGGTTTGGCTTCTTTTACTGTCAGGAAACTGGAGACCTGGCTAAGAGTCCGTATCTCACAGGACCACTAAGGAGATTTGGAACAAAGCCAGTGAGTACAGACCAGTGTTCGGTTCATGCCTCTGAGGTCTGACCAGAGAAAGAGCAGCAGGTGGCATCAGGAAACCAACTCACTCCTCACCTAAAAGCAGCTGCTAAAGAGAACAGTTGCTCACCAGGCATGGTTGACGTTCCACCAACAAGCCTATGAGTGTTGTTCTCACTTAAACCACAACAATAAAAGCAATTTACAGCAAGTCCACAGCCAGCACCAACTTAGAGAAACTAAAAGCATTTCCAATAAGATCAGAAACAAGGCAAGGATGTCCACTTCCATATTTATTTAATATAGTGCTTGAAGTCTTAGCTAGAACAATAAGACAACATAAGGATATCAAAGATACAGATAGGAAAGGAAGAAGGCAATCTATCTTTATTTGAAGATGTTATAATTTTATACATAAAAGACCCTAAAAACTCTACCAGGAAACTTTCATAGCTGATAAACGCTTTCATCAAAGTAGCATGATACAAAATTGACACAAAATTGAGTAGCCTTCCTATATACAAATGACAAATGGACTGAGAAAGAATTAAAAGAAACAATGCCTTTAACAATAGCTTCAGAAATAATATTTGGCTTTTCTCTAGGCCCGTGGCCTATCTAGCCTTAGGTTCTTGGCCACTTTAGCAATATCAGGTGTGGTTCTGTGTCATGGAATGGACCTTAGAGTCAGTCAGAAAGTGGTTGGTTAACCACATAACATTTGTGTCACTATTGTAATGGCCTATCTTGCAGGCAGGTCACTGCTGTAGGTCACGGGGATTGTAGGTGGGAGATATTGATGGCTAGCTTTCTTTTACAATAGCATGCAGAGTACTTTCCAGCACCATGAATGCCAGTCAGTAGAGATGAAGCTTCTAAATTAGGTACCAGCTCTATGCCCTATTTTTAATTGGGTTATTTGTTTTCTTGATGTTAAGTTTCTTTTAGTTCTTTTATATATTTTAAATACTAATCTATCAGATTTGGAATTTGTAAAGCTCTTTTCTCATTCTGTAGGCTGCTGCTTTACCCTGATGCTGGTGTTTTCTGCCTTACAGAAGATTTTCATCTTCATGAGGTCCCATTTATTAATTGTTGGTCTTAGTGCCTGTGCTATCGGTACCCTGTTCAGAAAGTCCTTTACTGTGACAATGGGCTCAAGCATATTCCCCACTTTCTATTGGATGAGCTTCCGATTATCTAGTCTTATGTTAATACCCGTGACCCATCTGTGGTTGGGTTTTGTGCGGCGATAAATATGTATCTATTTTCCTCTGCCCCGGCCTGTGGGGTTCGACTAAAACTCGGGAGGAAATTCACCTGTTGAAAATGCAAGACACAAAGAAGGAGAGCAAATCTGATTGATCAAACTCTCAAACTCTATTAGTCAGGCAGCAGCTTTTATAAGTCAGAAGGCAGGGAAGCACATTGCTCCAGCAACCCAGCTGCAGGCTTTTCTCAAAACACAGGGAATTCCAGGCAGGGTCGTAATGTCCTGCCACACAGGGTTATCTGGCTCCCTCTTTGTCTAGTCTACCTGCTAAACCATGACAGGGTCGCTCCATCTCTATCTGTCTTTAGTCTAACTGCCAAGCCACAACAGGGTCAGCTAGTTTCTGGTGAAAGGCAAGCTCTGGGAAAAACAGAGACTTAAAGGTACAGACTTGGACAAGATGGCTGAACATTGGCCATATGGCCTATTGTCCCCAACATTCATCCTTGCTGAAGATGCTATCTTTCTTCCAGTGTACAGTTTTGGCTTCCTTGTTAAAACCCAGGTGTCCATTGGTTGGGGAAACCCAGGCAGCCTCTGCACAAAGAACTACAAGAAATACTGAGAGTAGGCCTAAAGGAAAATCCAATGCTATTGTTCTGATAACGGAATATAGCAATAAAATCATTCCTAACAACACACTGCTACACCATAGATCAGGGCTTTACTCAGTCATCACCAGAGAAGTTTCTCCTTGCAGTAGATGGGAGCAGAGACTCAGAACTGGCCAATGTGCAGAGGGTGAGAGACTTTGGAGTACCCAGTCCTCCTTGGGAGGTCTTCACCGAACTCCTCCCTCCAGGCATCAGGGAGCTATGCAGGAGAGGAGGCGGAAAGACTGTAAGAGCCAGAGAGGATGGATGAGTGCAAGGAAACAGTGTCTTCCAGACACCACAGAACTTAGGTACATATGAATGTCACAGAGACTGTGGCAGCATGCACAGGGACTGCACAGGTTCAAACCCAACAGAGTCCCAGTGGTAAGAAGGGAAGAGGCCATGGGCAGCTCCCACCTCTAACCAAGAAACTGTCCACAATTACTACCTGCTTGCAAAGGAAAAAAAAATCATTTTTCTCCAATAGAGTCTCACTGGGCATAGTAATGACATGCCAGGGTAGGTTGTATGTTCAGGAGTAATTGGTCAACACAAAGTGAACTCAATGATATTTTTGTTTTTGTTTCATTTTGTTTGGTATGGGTTTTGGGGTTTTTTTGTTTGTTTGTTTGTTTTTTGTTTTTGTTTTTGTTTGTTTGTCTTATATGGTTCTGGGTGTGTTTCTTGTTTGTTGTTGTTGTTTTGGTGTGTTGTTTTAGAGAGGGGGAAAAGTTAAAGGAGTAGGTAGGTGGGGAGGGTCTAGGAGGAAATGGGGGAGAGAATAACGTGGTCAAAATGTATTACATGAATTTTTTCAATAAAAAAGTTTTTGAAAGTAATAAATAAATCCCAGATCCCCAGTTTGCACATTTTGGTATCCAGCCTGCAATAAAATGGGAATTGCTCGCATCACCAGTATCCAGACACCCGTCTGCAGAGAGTGATGGAAGTGTGTATTTAATGTAGAGTGAGAGTCTCACTAATTGATAGACACCAAATTACTAACAAGTCAATTACTGATGTTTCAAAATGAAGAGCTGTGCCTGGCATTCTCCTTCTGTGCATCAATCAACTCCTAGACTTTGAGAGGTTCTCTGTCTTTGGACACTAGAAATTAATCTCTCTATGCATCACTTTTAGTTTCCGATAAATCTACAGAGTGACTCGTTACCAAGAGAACCATGTGAAGACATGAAAACCGGAAATGTAAAAGCCTCCAAAAGCCCATTGACATCAGTATATTTCAGAATCCTGCACAATGATCCTTGATTTTGGCATACATACCTCTGTAGCTGTTCATATGTCTTTTGTTGTTTCTGCCGGTCGTTTCCAGCCTCCATTCTGAGAACAATAAAAATTCATTTTTCTGCCATTTTTGTACTTCTCTGAGTGAACATTTTACATACCTATAAAATAGTGATAAGTAGCATTCATAAGAAAGGCTCCAAGGCAGACAGCGCCTGGGGTTTCCTGACTTGTCAATGCTAAAGGAATTGTGTGCGAATATCAAATTGTATCCGATGCACTTTGTAAACTAATATATATATATATATGACAATAACTACTCAGTATCTATTTAGTACAGATGTTCCAGGCTCTGCCTAAGACACAAGTAATGGGAAATTTGACCTTTAAGGGGGAATTAAGACTGTAAAATGTAAGTACCACTTTCTAAAATCATGCTGTTAAATTGTCAACCTTGCTGATTTATATCATCTTTCTTATATAGACTCTCTAACTTTTGGGTGCTCTATCTGTGATTACTAAGTTAAAAAAAGAACTGAGCCATGCGTAATAGCACATACCTATAATCCCAACATTTAAGAGACTGAGGCAGGTCTTTGAGTTCTTTGAGTTCCAGGTCAGCTAGAGCTACATAGCAAGACTGCCTCAAAAGAATTAGATATGGGGCTGGAGAGATAGCTCAGTGGTTAAGAGCACTGCCCGCTCTTCCAAAGGTCCTGAGCTCAATTCCCAGCAACCACATGGTGGCTCACAACCATCTACAGTGAGATCTGGCGCCCTCTTCTGGTGGGCAGGCATGCATGAAGGTGAAACACTGTATACTTAAATAAAAATAAATCTTTAAAAAAAAAAAAGAGTTAGATATTTGGGGCTGGAGAGGTGGCTCAGTGGTTAAGAGCCCTAGCTGTTTTCTCTGGGTTCAATTCCTAGCACTCACACAGTAGCTTACGGGTTGTAACTCCAGTTCCAGGGGATACAGCGCCCTCTTCTGGCCTCTGCAGATACATGCAAGCACATGGTGCGCGTACACTCACGCAGGCAAAACACCCATATATAAAATGGGGGAAATGTTAGATATTTACTTATCACTAAAATATAATGAGTCAGAATATGAGGATACCTGAGTCTACAGACAATTTAAGAAGTGCTCGATTTTATAATGAAATATGTAGCAAGGAAGACAGCTGAATGTGTATGCTATGGGTTTGTTCCTACATGGCTTTTACATGTAGTTTTGAACATTTTCATTATAAACTCACTAAAGGTGTCAGAAAAACTCTGACTCCCCCTTGCTTTAGTCTAGATGTGCCCTCAAAACTTCCTGAGTTGAAATGTTTCCTTAGGTGTGAGTAGGTCATAAGGACGAGCTCATGAGGGGGCTTCATGCCCTTAAAGGGGGGGCCAAGGGGTCTAGTTTGCCTCTTGCAACACAAGAAAATAGGAGGAAGAGGCTGGACACTCACCAGATAGCATCTGTTAGAAACTTGGCATTGTCCTTCCAGATGCAATATACAGCGAGACCCTGACTCACAGGTAAGAAAAGCAATAAACAAAAACGTGCTGTCCTACAAAGGTCACTCTATCAAGAAACCACATAAGATGTAACCATGGGCAATAATTATTCCTGTGAATTAATTAGCATGAATTTATCCACTCATCATTTGCATCCAAGCTTTATATTTCTAAATGTCTAAAACTAGTAAAAATCCCCCTGTCTCACACTTAATAAATACCCATAATCAATTCACCCTGACGTATTTCTTATGTTTGTGAGACCTGGACATGGCCCTAACATTGGCCATCTGGACATGTCGTGAAGTACCTTTCAAATCTTTTTCCAATTTTCTGTGTGAATGTCCAGCTTTCTTAGCAGTTTGTAGGATTTTCCTTAAGTATGTGCTCTGGACACCAGTCCTTTAAAAAAAAAAAAACATAAACATTGGGAATATATTTTTTTAATTTTGTGGCTGACTTTTCACTTTCTGATGTATTTTGATGACTAGAAATTCCAAATGTTAATGCAGTCTGTTCTTTCAACTTTTACCTTGCTTAAGAAAGTGTTCCTGTCCCCGAGGATGTAAAGATATCCTTGTGTGTTCACCTAAAACCTCTACTGCTTCACCTCTCATATTTAGGTCAACAAACTGTGTGAGACTGATTTTTCATGTGAGGTGGGAGGCTGAGATGTATTTGCCTCACCACCACTACCACCTCCGTGGAGCAGCCAATCAACGCTCTGCTCCATAATTGCTGGTGACAGCTCGGGGATGACACATCATCACTGGGCTCCTCTGAACTGTATGTTAGCGTCTTCAGAGCCCGGACAAGTCACAGAACTGTTGGCTTTTCTGTGTCTTTCTCGGAGGCTGATATTTGAGGTTTTTTTTCCCCCTTTTTTGTCAGTTCTGAGAAAATAAACTGCATCAATGTGAGTAAAAGTCAAGAAAAGGCAACCAGATTACAGAAGAGCTTCCTAATGTGCAGACCTGACTCCCTGGAGTATAAGCTGTGCAGTCCCCCATAGAGGGCAAGTTAATGGCCACCAGGGGCTAGTATCGCAATGCTGACCAAGCATCTACCACTATTCACAGGCAGACTGTTAACCTCCCAGAACTTGCCATTTGGGCAATGCCCCACTCCCTTCTTCCTTGCCACTGTCCTGGTGTTGTCTAGAAGGTTACCCCTCTCGGCCACATAGGAGAAGCTAAAGGCCTGTACACAAGGCAGGATGATGGGCTGATGAAGGCATGGAGGAGCTCCGGCTCACAAATCAGGAGACCCTGACTCTAGCCTTCGGGGTCCTTACCAATGATAAGACCTTGTGCATGTCATGGGCTTTCTGAGTCACCTTCTTTTGATTTTGAAACAAGTTGGCTGGGAAATCTCAACAGTCCTTCCCATAGCGTCCAATTCTGTAAACCTCAAAACAGCACTGATTTCAAGTACTAATTATGGAGAGGAAAAAAATATGTGTCTTAAAACGGCAACCGGGCTTTGGAGAATGCCTTCGGCATGTGATGTTTGGTGATCGCTGTATCTCAAAACCAGTAGGAAAATTGCCACATGGGATTAAAGTAATAAGAATATCCAATGCCCACACAGAAATACAAGGTTCGATTCTTCATTTTGAGTAAAGAAACTTGGGTCCGGAAAAATCACGTGCGGACTCGTGGGCGAGCCCTGGTCCTCTGGCTGCTCCATGCTTTTTGAGCTCACCCGGCTGTCTTTAGACAATCTCCCAAATGGGCACCTTGGAGGATGTCACATTAGGCTTTTCGTCTCTGTGCTTTGATACTTGATAAGAGTCATGGCTGACGTGACCTCTGGGAGCTTTAGTCATCTTTGTGTGCTGTGCCTACATTATTCCTGGAATTCCAGAGAATGCCCTGTGTTGCATTCCTTTGTAGCTACCTTTTCCGGGAAGGATTTGAAGAAAGCAGTCGGCTGATGAGCCTGTGGGCTCCTTCCCCAGCTCAGACTTGGAGCCGATAAAGTGGAGGGCGGGGGGGGGGGGGGGGGGGCGCAGACCTGGAGTGAGAATCGCCCACCTTTTACCAGTAAGAAGTTGGATAGTATGGTAGAAAAATGAAGTCGAGAAGCAGATCGACCGATCTCAATAGGCTGAGACTGCTTTGTTGCGAGAGCGAGGGCCCTGACCTTTCTTTCAGTGGGATGAAGGTTGAGAGCATTTAGACGGGTCAGGAGACTTCTGTGTGTGTAGGAGGCTAGCAGGAAGTTACAGCCTTTTACTGTAGTTTGACTGGAAGCCTGGTGGGTTCTTTTCAATATGTGGGCATATGGTTTCTGCAGGTGGAGTGGAGGAGTCAGGCCAGGCCTAAGCCATTCATTATGGGTAAGGCCGGTGGTCCAGTACAGCCTGACCTAATTACCCATGGCCAAACATATGCCAATTCTGGAAGGGTACAAAGAAGAAAGGAGAGAGGACTTAGTTCCAGTGAGACTCCTTCCTGATGGGGAGGGGCCAACAGTCCTGGTGGCAGAGGGACCTGTTGAGCTCCCTTCTAGCTAGCATAGCATAGGGCCTGGTAGTTTTGGGCCATGAAGAATTCAATGCCCCTCTGGGTGGTGAAAGCCTTTAATCTTTGTTAGAGGAACTTGGTGAAACAGCTGAAAAGGCAGGGACCAAAGAGTAAAGTTAGTACAGTTGTAATGACTGGGCTTGTCAAGGGAGCATCCCCAGGTCTCCAAGCAGTCCCGGCGTCCTTCCAGAAAGTGTTGTGGGCCCTTCCTCTGTTTTTTAGTTCTCTCTAGTAATTGTTTAGCAAATCCCTGTACCAGGCAGGAGTAGTTTGTGTAAAAACAGAGCAGTCATCAAGTCCAGTCCTCGAAGGATTTGGAGGACCACAGCAGCCAGGGAATCCGTTTGATTTTGTAAAGGTGACTATGCTTTGTTGTACCAAGGTCGACTCTTCTTTAATCTGGCTGGTCAGTCGGCTATTGTACCTGTTGGAGTCCTATTGCTGTTGTGCCGGTGGCTGCTGTAGAGCGAGAGCCATTTAGAGGGCTGATGTGCAACCTTTTGCTTGGTTGTAAGAGAAAGTTCAGTGCTTGAAAGACAGGGTAAAAATGTATGAGGCTAATAAGGAGGAGAGGATTGATCCAGGGCAGGAGGCAGGATGGGAGGGAGTAAAAGCCCACACATAGGAGGAGGCTGTGGGTGAATTTCTGTCTGGTCTCTCTCTGTGTCTCTGTGTCATCTCAAACCAGTTAGGACTTGTTGGTGCAGAAGCAGCATCGTTCTCGGAGGAAGGCACAAATCCCTTCCTCCGCAGTGGTCACATCTGACCTCGGAGTACTGCAGCAGCCGAGGCGTCGAGCGGGTCCTGAAGGATGCTAAGCTGATCTGAGACTTCTCTAAGGCTTTTGGGCAGTGGTGAGACAGAAAGGTTAGTGATGTAGAAAAGGCTTTCGCCCCGTTGCTTTAGTTTTGAGTTCCAAGAACAATATCCAGCGTGGCAAAAAGAGATGAGCTGGATAGAGTTGGATTCCCCAAATTATAGGCTATTAAAAGATGCCGTAAAAAACATCAGGATTCAAACATTTGACAACAACTATTGGTGGTTTTTTAAATTTTTTGATGGAACTATGAAGGCACAAATATACAAATGTACAGCCTGGTGCATTTTTTTTCTTTTTTTAATTTTTATTTTATTTTGTTGTTTTCTATATTAATGTTTTGCTGTATGTATGTCCACTACTGTGGGCCTTTGTCTACAGGCAGAGGAGATGCTCCCTCAGTAAGTTTAGTGCTTGGACACAGGTGAGCGGATCCCCCTGCTGGAAACAACCCACCAGACCCAAATGTGTTAACCCACACAAAGGGTGTCAAAAGCTGGCCCTTTGAAGAAAAAACATATCAAAGCCCTGGAGACAAACTCTGGGAAGTGTCCTGGGAGTGTCTCCTGTTATTCAAGTTGCTTAGTTTAAAAACCCAGGTGCTAGAAGGTTTAGCAGCGCACCTCTAGCCCTCCCGTACAGCACTGTCCTTGTCCTTTTTTTAAACTTAGTGAATTAAAATCTAGTTGTTTGACTCTTTTGTCTTTATTTTATTTTATTTTATTTTTTTTAAAGATTTATTTATTTATTATGTATACAATGCACATCAGATCACATTATAGATGGTTGTGAGCCACCATGTGGTTGCTGGGAATTGAACTCATGACCTCTGGAAGAGCAGTCAGTGCTCTTAACCACTGAGCCATCTCTCCAGCCCCCTGTCTTTATTTTAATAAAGTGTAGTCTGGCCTTTCACAAGCCAGAGACCCCCTTCCCCGTCTGCCCGCCACCCCCCCCCCCCCCCCCCCGGCCAGAAGGCCTTCTTATTGACCGGTTCAGCTAGCCTAGAGAAGGCTGAAGAAAATTCTGGGGCCAGATTCCCAGCCCAGCCTCCCAGAGAAAGGAACCCACACACTACATGTGTGTATTACCCAGGATGCCAGAAGTAGGTATCAGATCCCCAGGGACCAGAGTTCCAGATGGTTGTGAGCAGCCAAGTGGGTGTAAGAGATCAAGCCTGTGTCTTCTGGAAGAGCAGCCAGTGCTCTTAACTGCTAGGCTATCACCCCAATACTGTATTTTTTCCTTAAAATATTTTTAGATTTTCTTTTATTTTGTCATATATTTACAAGCATTTTGCCTACGTGTGTATCTGTGCATCAGTTGCATGCTGGTGCTCATGGAGGTCAGATGAGGGTTTCAAATCCCCAAGATTTGAAACTAAGCATGGTTATGAGGCACCATATGAGTCCTGGGAATTAAACCCAGGCCCTCTGACAGAGCCCCAAGTGCTCTTAACCATCAAGCCATCTCTTCAGCACCACCCCACCCCCGCAACCCTGTATTTTTTAATAAAACAAATATACCACTGTTATACATCCATGGTGAGCAGTAGAAACATTACCAGATTTTACCTTCCTTGAGACACGACCCTCGCTGGGTGACTACGAAATGAGATAACAAGGACTCAGAAAGTACAGTTAAGTTAAGAACAGAGTCTAAACAGAGAAAGAAGACAGACCGTGAAGGGGACAGCGCCCTAGCGAGACGAAGCATCTCCTGCAAACACGACTGGCTTACCAAGTTTTGCCCTTTACACAAGAAGTTTTGTGTCCGCCCTTTTTCACTCAACGTTTTGCCTGTGGCTGTAAACCCTTCATTTTTGTTGCATTCCTGCTGTCAATACCCCTTACACCTTGGCCACCATTCTATCCATTGTCAGTTTCATGTCACTCCCAGTAAGAGCTGCCCCACAAGTGTTTTACCAAAAGATGACATCTGTCATGCCAGAGACGCTTGCCCAGTCGTTTTGAAGATAAGTCAATGGTACATAGCCAGTAAACTAGAGCAGTAATCCTCACATGTATGTGTGCACTGAACACAGTGAAGGGCGTGCTAGAATGGAGATTTCTAGTGTCAGCCCACGAGTGTTTGGGTCAGTGACTCTGTAGAGGGATCGAGAGCCCTCATTTCTAACAAGTTTCCTGAGTGCTTGTTCAGTGGCCACAATTTTTCCTTCTCTACGTGCTTATTAGTGTTTATTAATGTATAAAATAGTAGGTTTTGTTATATTTTCACCCATGTAATGAAGGTATAGTGATCATATTTATCTCCTCTATCACCCATGGGTACCCTTCCATCCTCTGGTCTCCTTCCTGCCTTCCTGTCCTCTAATAATCCCATTTCATGCCATTAGTGCGTGTGTGTGTGTGTGTGTATTCTACATGGGAAAAATCATACAATATTATTAGTCTTTCTGCACCTGTTCTCTCTCACACACACATACACACACTCACACACATACTCACACAAAACTCACACTCACATTCACACACACACATACACATACACACATACACACACACACACACACACACACACACACACACACACACGACTCGTGTTCTCTATCATTCATTCATTGGTGGGCATGCAGACTGATTTCATTGACTCGGGCATTGTGAATAAATACAACGGAAAATGAGTGCGCACATTTCTTTGAGAATCTCAGAACTGGAAAGACTTATAAAGCACCGCTTCTGCAGAGCTAGCTGCAATGAATGGCACCGGTGGCCTCCTGCAGTCTTCGATGCCCTAGGGCATTCTCAAAAGCGCTGCAACTTTGTAGAGCTCTTAGAAATGATTCCTTCCTTCTGGCCTTCCTTCTGGGAAGAAAAGGCTTGCTCCAGCTTGTGAGAAACAGGGTCCCAGTCACGTTTCCTTGGGTGAACTGACATTCAGAAAGAGAGAGAATAGAAAAGTAGGGAATCTGAGCAGGCTCTCACCCAGGACTGCTGCAGGTGAGCTCGCCACGCCTAGCAACCAAGTAAGACTCTTGTAAAATTGCGGATCTGAGTCTGGAAGTTGAAGGTAGCACTCAATTCCCAATACTTTTTTTTTTTTCTATTTTAAATCCATTTTACTTATTTGATGAGCATGCAAAGGAATGTGTTTCACCATCATATCTTTATCATACATGTATTTTGTTCTCTTGCCCTCCTTCTCCCCCTCAGCCCCTCCACCTCCCCTCAGCCCCTCCATTTCCCCTCAGCCCCTCCTTCTCCCCTCAGCCCCTCCATCTCCCCTCAGCCCTCCATCTCCCCTCAGCCCCTCCATCTCCCCTCAGCCCCTCCTTCTCCCCTCAGCCCCTCCATCTCCCCTCAGCCCCTCCTTCTCCCCTCAGCCCCTCCTCTCCCCTCAGCCCCTCCTTCTCCCCTCAGCCCCTCCTTCTCCCCTCAGCCCCTCCTTCTCCCCTCAGCCCCTCCATCTCCCCTCAGCCCCTCCATCTCCCCTCAGCCCCTCCTTCTCCCCTCAGCCCCTCCATCTCCCCTCAGCCCCTCCATCTCCCCTCAGCCCCTCCTTCTCCCCTCAGCCCCTCCATCTCCCCTCAGCCCCTCCATCTCCCCTCAGCCCCTCCTTCTCCCCTCAGCCCCTCCATCTCCCCTCAGCCCCTCCATCTCCCCTCAGCCCCTCCATCTCCCCTCAGCCCCTCCATCTCCCCTCAGCCCCTCCTTCTCCCCTCAGCCCCTCCTTCTCCCCTCGCCCTCCATCTCCCCTCAGCCCCTCCTTCTCCCCCTCAGCCCCTCCATCTCCCTCAGCCCTCCAGCTCCCTCAACCCCTCCTTCTCCCCTCAGCCCCTCCTTCTCCCCTCAGCCCCTCCATCTCCCCTCAGCCCCTCCATCTCCCCTCAGCCCCTCCATCTCCCCTCAGCCCCTCCATCTCCCCTCAGCCCTCCTTCTCCCTCAGCCCCTCCTTCCCCTCAGCCCCTCCATCTCCCCTCAGCCCTCCATCTCCTCTCAGCCCCTCCTTCTCCCCTCAGCCCCCTCCTTCTCCCCTCAGCCCCTCCTTCTCCCCTCAGCCCTCCTCTCCCCTCAGCCCCCTCCATCTCCCCTCAGCCCTCCTCGCCCCTCAACCCTCCTTCTTCCCCTCACAGCCCCTCCTTCTCCCCTCAGCCCCTCCTTTCTCCCCTCAGCCCTCATCTCCCCTCAGCCCCCCATCTCCCCTCAGCCCCTCCTTCTCCCCCTCAGCCCCTCCTTCTCCCCTCAGCCTCTCCATCTCCCCTCAGCCCCTCATCTCCCCTCAGCCCCTCCATCCTCCCCTCAGCCCCTCATCTCCCCATCAGCCCCTCCATCTCCCCTCAGCCCTCCTTCTCCCCTCAGCCCCTCCATCTCCCCTCAGCCCCCTCCATCTCCCTCAGCCCCTCCATCTCCCTCAGCCCCTCCGTCTCCCCTCAGCCCCTCCTTCTCCCTCAGCCCCTCCTTCTCCCCTCACCCCTCCATCTCCCCTCAGCCCTCCTTCTCCCCTCAGCCCCTCCATCTCCCCTCAGCCCCTCCTTCTCCCCTCAGCCCCTCGATCTGGTTCCCTTTTCCCCCCAGTTGGTTTAAATTTCTGCATTCTTATTCTATGTACTTGACTACCCCATTCCCCACCTACATTAGGATCTCTGCCTCCCATCTTATAACAGCCTTTCTAGTGTCATGATCTCCACACAGAGACAGACAGACAGACAGACAGACAGACAGACAGACAGACATGGATGCACATACACACATGCATGCAGTCTCTGGAGGATGTAAGAATGAACAGACAGATGGACGAACAGACAGATATTTTAAATCTAGATGCTACACATGAAAGAAAACACAGTATTTGTCTTTCTGGGTGTGGTTTATGTTGCTTGACGCCACCATCTCCAGTTCCGTTCATTTTCCTGCTAGGGGAAAACCAAACACTATTGTCCTCCTAAAGGGACACTGCAGTAAGATGACTACTGGTGACATTCTGATACACCCATAGTTCAGTGTCTTGCTCTGTCATCACCAAAGAAGATTCCCCTTGCAATAGAGAGGAACCAATACAGAGACGCACAGCTGGACAATGTGCCAAGAGTGAGAGACTTTGGAATACTCAGTCCTAAGTGAAATGTCTTCACCAAACCTCTCTCCTCACGGCTTGGGAGCTATAAAGAAGAAGTGGCAAAGGGACTGTAAAAGCCAGAGGGAAGGAATTGAGGGTACTAAGGAAACAGTGTCTTCCAGATTCAGCAGGACCGACACACATGAACTCACAGAGGCTGTGGCAGCAAGGACAGGGCCATGTGCATGTTCAAGCCAGACAGTGTCCCAGTGCTGAAAGGGGGAAGTGGACAAGATCTCCCAAACCAGCAATCATCTCCAATTGGCTTGCTGCTTACAAATGAAAATATAGTTTTCTCCTATGGAGTCTCACTGGGTATACAAACCAGACTTAAGGGAGGCCCCACACCCAGAAGTAGAGGGCCAACACAAAAAAAAACAATGGTATTTTGAGAGATGTTTTGTCTCATAATGCTTTGCTTGGACATTTTTTTTTTAATCATACTGGTCCTTTGCTTATATATTATGATTTCTAATTTTGTGGTTTGTGTGTTTGTGTGTGTTTCTTGTACTTTCTCATTGTTGTGGTCTTTTATTTATTTTATTCTGGTTTGTTCGTTTTGTTGTTTAAGTACTCCCACGTGATCTGTTGTCTTTTTTTTTTTTTTTCTTTAATCCAAGAGCATTGACTTGCTCATCTCTAATTTTATTACTCTGGGATTCTCTCTCTTTCTTTTCTGGGTAGTTGCCTGGGAATTTGTCAAACTAATTATTCAAAGAAACAGTTCTTTGATTCTCTATGTTGTCAACGTCTGCCCTGAGTTTGACTACCTCGGGTCATCCTCTGCTGTGGGGCTTGGGTTGTTCTCGTTTTTCTGGGACTGTGAAGTCCAGCATTCAGTTACTGGAGATTGTTCTGCTGTGTAATGCAAGCACCCGCAGCTCTAAATTTGCCTCTTAGAACTTGCCTTAGCCATGTATTAGCCAGGCTTCTCTAAAGGAGCAGAAGTGATTCTATCATTATCTACATGTATCTGTTAAAGGGCATTTACCAGGGTAGCTTACAGGCTGTGGTCTGGGTGGTCCAACAGTTCCTGGCTCCCAACAGAAAGGCCAACAACCTTGTAGGTGTTCAGTCCACACTGTCTCAGTGTTCCCAGTCTGGCGTTGGAATCCCAGGGAATTCCTAGGGACATGTTGGTCCATGCGTTGGGATCCCAGAAAAAAAGTAG
Organism: Acomys russatus; assembly: GCF_903995435.1. Lineage (NCBI taxonomy): Eukaryota > Metazoa > Chordata > Mammalia > Rodentia > Muridae > Acomys > Acomys russatus. The sequence continues at coordinate 68,228,623 of NC_067140.1, read as the reverse complement.
GTTCTAATGCCAGTGAAGGAATGCCTCAGCAACATGGTAAATAAATTTGCTAGTGGGAGTGAGGATAAGCAGACGAAAAGAAAAAGCTTCCTTCTTCTTCCATGTCCCTCTCTGCCAACTGCTTCCAGGCATGGCCCAGATTTAAGGTGGGTCGCCACACCTCAAATGATCCAGTCAAAAACTCCCTCACAGGTATGCCCAGCTGCCTTGGTTTTAGTTGATTCCAGATGTAGTCACGTTGACAACCAAGATCAACATCATGGCCATATTTCAAAGCTTCTGGTTAGCTGTGTTTTCATTTTCCTCTGGTTCTAGAAACCTTTATATTTTCTCCCTGATGTTTTCAATAGTCCACTGGCCATTCCAGACAGAATCACTGAGTCTCCGTGTACCTGTGCAGCTTCTATGGTTTTTCTTGCTATAGGTTTCTAGTGTTATACACTCAGTCTGATAAGATGCAAGAGATTGTTTTGATGGTTCTGTATTTGGTGGGATTTAATTTGTGGCCTTGGCTGATTTTAGAGATGACTCCATGAGCTTCTGAGAAGAAGCTGTATTCTATTTCTGTGAGAAGGAATATTTTGTATATATGTTATGTCCATTTGAGCTGTGTTTTAGGTGAGTTTTCTTTTTTGATTTTTAGGTTGAACAGCTTATCTGGAGATGAGAATGGGATATGAAAATCACCCATTGTTGTTGCATTAGGATCTGGTTGGCTTTTATGCCCAGTAGTGTTTGCTTTGTAAAATTGAGAAGTCCACTGTTTAGTGAATGTATGTTTATATTTATTAAATATTATTTATGACTTATTCTCTTTGTTAATATGTAGCGACCCTCTCTGTGTCTTCTGACTAGCCTTAGGTCTGGCATCTAGTATATCAGATATTAGAATAATAATGGCTACTGTTTTCAGTTTATTTTCACTTGATAGATTGTTTTCTATCCTTTGGTTTTCAGTAAGTGGACATCATTGTCGGCACAGGATGGTTTTTGGAGAAAACAAATTGTTGTATCTAGTTTGATATGGTAGAAGGTTAATAATAACCACTATAATAATTATAGACTTTTAATAATAAGCATTACAAGAAATATTTATTTACTACATTTCTCTTACCTTACTGTCTTATTTTATTATTTATTATCATTTATTTATTTTATTTTTATTTTCCTTCTTAAATTTATCCTGTCTGGAAGTCTTTTATGGTATTATTAATATCTAGATAAGCATGTAACATGGTGGCGCTCATGTGGAATTACCAGGCACATGGGTCTTTGTACCTTGTTCCTTGTTCTCAATCACTGCCCTCCTCAGCTCCATGCCTTTCCTAGTTAGTTTCACTCCTCCTCACAGAGAGTCCCCACTTCCGCTCACCATGTGTATTCCATTACCCACTCTCCACTCATTTTATTGAGATCTCCTCCTCTCATCTCATGTTCCCTTTCCTGGTTTCATAACTTACACACATACACGCACCCACACATACATGCAGAGATTCATACATAAATTCCTACCTTACCTATCTGAATGTGGCTCACTTCATTTAACATAAGGAAACATAGCAGATTCAATTCAATCCCCATCAAAAACCCCAGTGCCATTCTTTACGGAACTAGAAAAAAACAACACTGTTGTGATGGTTGGGAATCCTGCAGTTCATAGATTCGAATACTTGGTCACCAGGGCATTCCCAATGGCATGGTTTGGAAGGGTTAGGAGGTGTGGCCTTGTTGAGCCAGGCTCCGCCCCTCCTTGTGCCCCGCCCCCCCACCTCTCTCTCTGCAGATCCACATATAGAACTCTCAGCTACCTCTCCAGCAATAGAACACTGACGAAGACACCTGTCTTCCCATCAAAGTGCCAAAGACCCTGAACAGCCAAGACCTTCCTTGACTAACAAACAGCATCACAAAACCTGAGCTCAAACTGTGTTATTGGGGCTTGAGAGGCCCACCTGTGCACATGGGTGTGCACTGCTCTCTCCCTGAACGCCTCTCGATGAGCCCCATGTTTAAAACTATGCTAAAACTTGAAGCTGCTTCAACTCTGCTTTATGCTGTAACCAGTGGGGCTTCTCAGGGTGTCCCATAACGCCATGCCAAGGTTTTTGTGCCTCCAAGACTCTCCCTTGTGAAGGCTTATAGACTTGTTGATTTAAAAAGAAAATTTTTTAGAGACAGATTCAGAAGGAACCTCAAGGACCATTTTACTATAATTTGAGAGAAAAACACCGGGCAGGCAAACCATAAATTCCAGGAATTGTTGATTAGAGAGAAATGAAGCAACAGAGTTCTGCAAATAGCTGCAAACTTGCAATCCTCCTGCCTCAGCTTCTTGAGTGCTGGGATTATAGGTTTTGCTACCATGCCTAGCATTTCTATGTATTCTAGACAACGGCTGGTATGAAAAGTCCCTGAGTATCCTGGTTCACAAAACTGCTTTAACAAAATACCAGAAACCTAAACTCAAGGCTCTCACTGAGGTCATGCTTTAAGCCGCTAAGGAAAACTTCATTGCCTCACCTGCTTTCCCTTCAACCCCTTGGTCCTTGATTTCTAGGGCAGGTGAGATGGCTCAGTTGGGAAAGTGCCTGCTGAACAAGCATGAAGACCTGATCCAGCTCCCCAGCACCCACAGAAGAATCCAGGTGTGGTCTGTAACCCTAACACAGTGATGCCAGAGATGGCAGATCCCCCAATGTACCTGGCCAGATAGTCTAGTCAGTGAATGCCAGACTCAGAGAGAGACCCTGCCTCAAAAGATAGGTAAATGCCAGATTTAAAGATAGACCCCACCTCAAAAGATAGGTAAATGCCAGATTTAGAGAGAGACCCCGCCTCAAAAGATAGGTAAATGCCAGATTTAAAGATAGACCCCGCCTCAAAAGATAGGTAAATGCCAGATTTAGAGAGAGACCCCGCCTCAAAAAATAGGTAAATGCCAGATTTAGAGAGAGACCCTGCCTCAAAAGATAGGTAAATGCCAGATTTAGAGAGAGACCCTGCCTCAAAAGATAGGTAAATGCCATATTTAGAGAGAGACCCTGCCTCAAAAGATAAGTAAATGCTGGGTTCAAAGAGAGACCCTGCCTCAAAAGATGACAAAGAAGAGACCTAATAACAACTTCTTCACATACATACGCACGCACACACAATTTATAAATTATTTTTTTCTAATCCCTGAGATGTTTTGCCTTTCAAAAGTAGAGACTGTTTTTTCTTAAAGATCAAAAGTGGAGAATATTTTTCTTTGAGACAGGAGGTCTCTGCCTCATTTTTCTAAAACCAGACCTGGACACACAATGTCTCCCCCAGCAACCTCTGTCTGCCTTGTAGGTAGCGTCAGGTCAGCAGGAGGACATTCAGGTCCCGGTTTCACCCTCAACCTAACTTCGCTTTTCAAAAGTTCTATATACAGTGAAGGTTGCAAGGAAGAGTGAGGAGGGCAGGGCAGCTCATCACACTGACCTGCGTGTAGCATGTTACAGTGGCTTTAATGTGGCACTGTGAAGACTGTCACCTTGAATGACCTTCCCACTTCCCTCTAAATACCTTAAAAGGAAGCCACTTTGGAAACTGGCGATCTCAGTTCTCCCACTTTTTTTTTTTTTTAAGATTTATTTATTTATTTATTATGTATACAGTGCCCTGCCTGCATGTACTCCTGTAAGCCAGAAGAGGGCGCCATATCACATTACAGATGGTTATGAGCCACCATGTGGTTGCTGGGAATTGAACTCAGGACCTTTGGAAGAGCAGGCGGCGCTCTCAACCACTGAGCCATCTCTCCAGCCCCAGTTCTCCCACTTGACTTTGAGGAAGCTGGTCACTCGGCCTCCTTTAAACTCAGTATTCAAGGACACAAACCTCATAGCGTTGGCATCCGTGCTGGAAAGTGGTCACTCTCACCACCCTAACTTATCTCAGGACATATTTACAAAATTGCCAAGAGAGGACATTTGGCTACTATCATGTAACTATTGCCACATAGTTTGTATGAAAATTTCAGCTTTTTGAAATGCCAGAAAACATAAATCAAGCCCAACTGAAAACATTTATGATCTTAAAAATCTGGCATAGCTTTGGGGTTTATCCCATAAATCGTGAGACATTATGATTTTGGAAGGAACTGCGCCCGCCCCACCCCCACCCTCTAAAGGATAAGCTTGGTCGGCGCCTTTGTTTTTGCTGATGTTTCTGCATGCTAACCATTGCTCAGAATTATCTGAGCAGTACTCGAATGTTCCAGAACCCTCAGAGAGCTGTCTGAATAACACTTCAAATGTGAACACATCCAATACCCACCCTTGTAAGGGATCGGTCCTGCAAGTAAAAACAGAGAGCTCTTCCAAATACTGTTGCTGGCCACAGAAATCAACATTTACAAGAGAAAAGCAAGCTTTAGCTGGGCCACTTGCTCAAGTGCACCTTCTAAATGTTTAGTGGTTGCTAAGCAACCAGGTCCTTAGGTATACCGCTAAAGCCTTTGGGAAGCCTCTTTAGGATGATGGTTACTGAGTACATCTTGAAGTCAGCCCAGCTCAGTTGTCCGCTGCCCCCAGGAACATCACTCGCTGCCCTGAGCCTCAAGGTCCCACCACTCTCCTCAAAGCATTGTCTGAGCATGCAGGGAAGGGCTCAGCACAGGGGCTGCCACACAAGAGACAAACTAGATCAGCTATTCTCAAGCTATTCTTGAGACTTTGTGTGCCCCCTCGACACACACACCTCCAAATTCATGTGTACAGAGACACACTCCTGCAATCCTAGCACTCGGGGCACTGATGCAAGAGAATCTCCAGTTTTAGGCCAGATTGTGTGCTGGGGGGGAGGCGGGGAGAAGGAGGGAGGAGGATAGGTGGGGGAAGGAAAGAGGGAGGAGGAGGGAGGGAAGGAGGGAGGGAAGGAGGGAGGCTCATAACCCTCAGTACAGTGGTGTTAGCTGGAGAGCGTCTGAAGATTGAATCCAGGGCCTTAGCATCAGGCTTTTACATGGGAGCTGGGGATCTGAACCCAGGTCCTCACACTTGCGCACCTAACACTCTACTGACTGAGCCATCTCCTCAGCCCTAAGTATGTACCTTTTTTTTAAAATTATGTTTCTTTTTTTAATGTATACATTTATATTATTATACATGAATAAAATAAACTACATACAGCAGGAAGAACCATGAAACAAAATCAGGAATTATATAAATGTTACATTCATAGTGATTTGGCTATTTGTATTCGGCAGGCTTGAAGAAAACATCGTAAGTGGGCTGTTTCTCACAGACCCATAGTACGGCCCAAGCAGAGATGAAAAAGGTCTTTGCGCATTGGGTATTCCTCTTGAGACCCTAAATGTATGTATGATATGAGTGAGGCCAGGTTAGCCTGCTAGAGGATGAGATCACATTGGCCCCTTCCCCTTTTCCCCCATTACATCTACAGCTGAAGCAAATAACAAACTCGTGAGCGAAGCCATCCTAGACTCAGCACACCAACTCACACATTGACCTTAGTCATGTGAGGATGTGCAGCCAAGATCCTCCAATCCCCTCTCACAACTCACCCAGAGACCGATGAAGAGTAACAAATGGTTATTGGTGTGTGTGTGTGTGTGTGTGTGTGTGTGTGTGTCTGAGACAGGGTTTCTCTGTGTAGCCTTGGTTGTCCTGGACTTATTTTGTAGACCAGGCTAGTCTCAAACTCACAGAGACCCACCAGCCTCTGCCTCCTAGAGAGCTGGAATTACAATGTGCCCCACTGTGCCCAGCTCCGAATAGTTGGGGATAATTTGTTATGTACCAAAATCTAATTGATAGAAACTGTTCTACCTCACAAATTTCATCCACAGTATGAACCGTTGTCTGTTTTTTTTTTTTTTTTTAATTACACATCACAACCTTAGTCAAAACAAAATTTATATTTAGGTTTTTTTTTTTTCAGGATTCATAAAACCCCTATGATTTCAAATTACTTCAGAAAATTACATTCAATTACACTGAGGACCAATGTTGTGTGGATTTCTATACACATATATATCTCCTTTCTCTCGTGGTAGAGTTATGCAGCTGAGGGATTCCACAGGGGCATTCTAATGTGCTTTAGTTGGGTTGTTAACACAAACACACTGCTCGGTACCAACCCCAGTTCTCAGTGATCAGCCCCACCTCAAAGAGCAACTTTGTGTTTAAAAGTTTATAATAGAAAACCCACAAGGAGGAGTCTCAGACTTTTCTATGGTTTAGAATTATGTGGAAAAGCTTTTAGGAATGCCCAAACGCAGGCCCCACTCCAGACCTCAAAGCCTGGACCTGTGAGGTTAGTAGTCCCAGTATCCTTTTTCTTCATTTTGCAGTGAAGCCACAAAGCCATGGACACCGTGCTCCTGCTCATGGCTTCACCAGCAGACGGAATAGCCTTGTCTCCTCTGTCACTGAGAGGATCTAAGACGCAGTGTGTGACTTCCTCCCTCATCTGTACTCTGCAGCGTCCTCAAAGCACAGGCAAGCATCTTCATTCACCCCCAATTAATACTGTAACAACCTCATGTCCTGCTAAGGCAATACAAAATGTCCTGACTGCTGAGGGTCACAATTCTCCAATAATGCTGAAAATATCTGTTTTGTTTTGTTTTGTTTTGTATGTGTGTCTCCTAAATCTGGGACACTTAACAACACCCCAAGAGGGTTCCAGCTATTAATCAGAGACATCAGTAACTTCCTTTCCTCAACAGCCCACTCCACCCAGGCTTCCCCGCTCTGCCTCTTCCTGCCTGGCGGGAAGCACTTTTAAACCCCTTTGCAAAGATTGTTCTTGGCTTGCTGTTCCGAGTTCCCCAGCCCCGAAGGCATCATCAGAGATTCCTAAGTGCACACAAAATCATTGCATCCACCGTGACCTTCCATGAGGGTCTTTGGGTGGTCAGGGATTTTTTAATCTACATTTAACAACCTGGCCCCACAAGACCCAGCAGCTTCTCTAAGCAAAGGTCTCCCAAATGAGACAAACTATTTTTCTTTCTAGATTTAATTTTTTTTTTCAAGATACCACTAAATAGCTGCCTAAATCACACACACACACACACACACACACACACACACACACACACACACACACACACATACCCACACACATACACCCCAAAGAAACCAGTAATCTCTGAGGGAAAAAGAAACAAAGGTAACACCACGAAGTTGGAAGTGGCTGAAAGAAACTCAGAGAGTTCTTGTACACATATCCTATTACCCAACAGCCAGGAATGCCCATCCAATTTGAGCTTTGGATGAATCAGGCTGGAATTATTTCATATCGGAAAATAGATAATAAAATATGAAACAGAAACCCCAGCCAATGTCTAAAAAAAAAAAAAAAAAAAAAAAAAAAAAAAAAAAAACCTAAGGTCAATTACAAACATTTACCCCCAGCTGTAAGAGGAGAAAATGTCTTGTCATGACTACAGAATGATATTTAGATGTGTGCCCAGCTATGTGTAACGCACTGGAAAGAGCAGCCAGGTCAGAGCAGCTCTAGGAAGGAAGAGAAGGGGGAAGGAACAGTGGTCCATCAGGCAAGATGGCGCCCAGGAGACCCTGGAGTCTCTTCCAGAGCCGGAGAGAACAAGGACTGCAGAGAAAGATACCGAGGCAGGCGGGAGAAAGGCCAGATTGCCCGGCAGACCTGAGGCACTCCAGAAACGCAGACGGCGCTTCATGTCCAGCTCTGGGTCGAAGTTGGCAATTACAAGCAGATTTCAGAAAATCATGAGCCATGAGTTCGAGCAGAGTTCAGAGAGGGAAACTGTGGCTGCCTTTTTAGGCAGACACGCCCCTCCCTGCTAGCCAGATATTTCCAAGTGTCTAAAGCGGCATTTCCTCGAGGAAGAACTCTTTCCTTCGATCGTTGAACAAGGCATCCATTGCCTTCCCGTGAGTCCTCTCAAGCTACTGTAGTTACATCTCAGCAAGGAGCCTTCGGACTGAGCTCTGACCTCTACGCTCTTCAGCAACACACATAGTAACACAGCCATCAGCTTTATTCACGGTGTTTGCCAAACTTGCAAACAAGGGCTCCAAGCTTTTGAATAGCTATGCCCAGATGTGCTAGCTCCAGCCGCACTGTTGAATGATCTGCTTGAGAAAGGTAAGGTACAATTCAAACTTCTTCTTCTTCTTCTTCTTCTTCTTCTTCTTCTTCTTCTTCTTCTTCTTCTTCTTCTTCTTCTCTTCTTCTTCTTCTTCTTCTTCTTCTTCTTCTTCTTCTTCTTCTTCTTCTTCTTCTTCTTCTTCTTCTTCTTCTTCTTCTTGGAGTCAGAAGAGAGGAGTGCTGTCCCCCACTCACCTTCCTGGCCCAGTTGGGTCTGGAGCAGTGGGGGAAAAGCACAAAATGAGGAAGGGACATAGAAAACCAAGAGCGCCCCCAACAGAGTGACCACGCAACTACAGTGATGCCTTCTAGCTGGGAATCCCTTGGAGTCCTGGCTTGGGATTTGTGAGACACACCTGGTTGTGTCCAGATGCCCTGCCTCTGATTGGCCGGTTCATGTGTGTTTCTCACAGTGGCACCAAGTGATGTGCAGATTCTGTCTTATTGCTCCTCGAGGGCTGGGGAGACGGCTCAGATGACACATGCTGCTGTTTCAGAGGACGAGTTCACTTCCCAGGACCCACATCAGGCAGCTGTGTCTCTGCAGACACCTGCACTCAGATGCACATGCATGCCTACACACAGATATACGCACATACACATAATTTAAAATAATTTTATAAAAAGATTTATTTATTTAATGTAATGAGTACTCTATCTGCATGTACACCTGCAGGCCAGAAGAGGGCATCAGATCACATTATAGATGGCTATGAGCCACCATGTGGTTGCTGGGAACAGAACTCAGGACCTCTGGAAGAGCAGCCAGTCCTCTTAACCACTGGGCCATCCCTCCAGCCCCTTAAAATAATTTTTAAAAGTTGTTCCCAGGAGCCTTTTAGATGGGTCCTTGGAGTGCTATGCCTGGTCGGCCAGCATATCTTCCCTTTGTGCTTTTTCATGAATGGAGGCTCCAGACATGAGGACGTTATTAATGTAACTCCTAAGCAAACCCTTCAATTAGTTTGATCAGATGGCTTTTAGCCAGCTGTTTGGTTATTGGAAAACATCTGTGCAAGGTTCAGGAAGCTGAATCGGGTGGCTTGGTGGAACAGCCTACTGCATGCAGGACCCTGGGTTCTACCCTCGGCTCACAAATAGTAATGCAAGGATGAAAACACTTAGACAAAACCATTTTATTGGCTTAGCTCATACCCTGGTTAACTTTTCAAAAGCACTGAATGTGTCAAAACAAAGTGATACTTTTTTTCCATGTTGTCAAATATCTGTATAACTTTTTGTTTGCGTGTGTCTGTGTGCTCGTGTTCTTTGTTACACAAGTAATCTACGTCTACTGTGTCAACTTCAAAAAATACACACTTGAGATCCCTCCGTGATGCCAGCACCTGGGGATAATTGCTCCAGCACATGCTAATTTCCACTTCTTTTTTTTTTTTCACATGTCCAAAAAAAAAATCTGGATGCTAACCAGGTTTTTGTTACAAGAATTGCCTTCTTGCAGAGCCTGCCTGCCTTGATGTGCCACTTGCTTTAATAACAGTATTTAAAGTGAGGATAAAAGCACTTAGGGAGAAATCATAACTCGGGTAACAGACCCGAGGACTGTCAGCCACTAGGAAGGCACTGCTGTGGCCTCAGTGGTGATGGTATGACATTTCAGTCTAGTTACCCATGATCCCCCGGAGTGTTAAATCCCTGCTGGCAAAAGGAAGAAGCGGGAAACAGTTATCTCTTATAGGAGCTCACTCGGCTTCAAGAAAAACAAGCGAGAAGGCTGAGTGTGTTGACGCACGCCTTTAATCCCAGCACTCAGGAGGCAGAGGCAGGGGGATCGCTGGTAGCTTAAGGCCAGTCTGGTCTACATAGTGATTTTCAGAACAGCCAGGGCCATATAATGAGACTCTGGGATAGATAGATAGATAGATAGATAGACAGATAGATGATTAATAAATAGATAATTGATAGCTGGATGGATGGATAGATAGATAGATAGATAGATAGATAATTGAATGATAGGTAATGGGTAGATAGATAGGATAAGATAAGACAGAAAACAAAGAAGGACAAAGAAAAGAAAAACAAGAATCACTAAGACAAGATTAAATTCTTTTCCTGGAAGCCTGGGGACCACCAAATGGCCTCAGACAGATCACCGTGTTACCCACCTTGGGAAGGAAAGAGGAAATGCCCACTTCAGAACTCTGGACAACTCAACCGCAAATGCAGACCAAATTCACTGGCCTTAAATAACATGAAAGTCCTGCTTGGGTGGCAGCCTTGTGGGTTACAAAGCAACAAGCACTTCTTTCGTGGTGTTCTGCCTCACCACATGCTGAGAAAATGAGACCAGTTGACTGAGGACTGAAGTCTCTGAAGCTTGGGCACAAAATGTCTTTCCTCTTATAAGTTCTTTCCGTCAGGTACTTTTTCCCAACAAGGAAATGTAGCCCCTCTCTGCTTTCTCTAAACAGAAGAGTCTGATTTATATGAGCCACTTTGGTACTTAACAGTTCTAAGTTTGGACACCTTCACGGTTCCCAGTCAAGGGCTTATAGTTGCGCCCTCTGCTGGCCGAACAGGGAACTCTTGTTCTGTGCTGTGACTCACAGTTTCCGTGGGACACTCTGATTACCTAGCACCCTCTTTATCTCTTTCTTGGCCACCTCTCTTCCGCATCTTATCCTTCCATTCCACGCAGCGCTTCCTACAATCAGCTCCCTAGCAAGCACAGTGCACTCAGATCTTTGTCTCCAGATGTTTTAAGTAGCCCAACCAAAGGCCATGTTTCACTTTAGAAATGCAACCCAATCTCATGGGTTTTTTTTTTTTTTCCAGTTTGCATATAACTTTGTTTCTTTCTTTCTTTCTTTTTTATTAATTTATTCTTGTTACATCTCAATGTTTATCCCATCCCTTGTATCCTCCCATTCTTCCCTCCGCCCCCCCCCCCCATTTTCCCCTTATTCCCCTCCCCTATGACTGTTCCTGAGGGGGATTACCTCCCCCTGTATATTCTCATAGGGTATCAAGTCTCTTCTTGGCAACCTGCTGTCCTTCCTCTGAGTGCCACCAGGTCTCCCCATCCAGGGGACATGGTCAAATGTGAGGCACCAGAGTACATGAGAAAGTCATATCACACTCTCCACTCAACTGTGGAGAATGTTCTGACCATTGGCTAGATCTGGGAAGGGGTTTAAAGTTTACCGCCTGTATTGTTCTTGGCTGGTGCCTTAGTTTGAGCGGGACCCCTAGGCCCAAATCTGCCTATCATAATGTTCTACTTGTAGATTTCTAGGACCCTCTGGATCCTTTTATTTTGCTATTCTCCCATGCGTCTCTCATTTAGAGTCCCAATAGGATGCCTTCCCCTCTGTCCCAGTTTCCTGGTAAGTGAAGACTTTCATGGGACATGCCCCTTGGGCTAGTATGCAGATATAAGTGAGTATATACCATTTGATTGTTTCTGCTTCTGGGTTAACTCACTCATTATGATCATTTCTAGCTCAATCCATTTATCCACAAATTTCGGGAATTCCTTGTTTTTAATAGCTGAGTAGTATTCCATAGTGTATATGTACCACAGTTTCTTTATCCACTCTTCTACTGAGGGACACTTAGGCTGTTTACATGTTCTGGCTATTATGAATAAGGCTGCTATGATCATGTTCTTTTAATACTCAAGTTAACCCAGAGCTCTATGCCATTCACCATAAAAATGGCTTGCACTCCCTCCTAAAATGACACCAAGTATCCCCATGCATTTGCACACATCTAAGAGAACCCAGGCCAAAGGGGTTGCCCCTCAGGGGCTGGATCATGAAGAGGGGGCGGAGAAAGAGTTCAGCTTTTCCATAAATTTACATTATGTGAATTTTCCTCACACATGTGCACAACCCCAGAACTCAAGTGACATGTGGCATGTCTGCATCCTTTTCTGAGCTCAGGGAAGGATGCTGGGAACACCTGAACACCAACTCTTTACCTGGAGGAAAAAGATGCAGAGATACAAAGGCACAAACCTCAGTCAGCAGGGCAGGAAAGCCTCTGGTGTTTCTTTCTCTGTGGCTAGAACACTGTCTTCTCAACCTCCCCTCCCAGGGGGGAAAAAGTTTTTACTATGAAGAAGATTGCATTAGCTAAGCTCTGTTACAGAGTCCAGCTTTTTGTCTTTTTTTTTTTTTTTAAATACTGGACCCCCAAACCGAGAGCCTTCTGCATAGTAGGAAAGTGTTCTACCACTGAGCTACATGCCTAGTCCTTTGGGTTTTGTTTGGTTGATTGGTTAGTTGGTTGGTTGGTTGGTTGGCTTGGGTTTGGATTTGTATTGTTTTAACAGACTCTCACTATGTGTCACAGGTTGGGCTTGAACCCTAATCCTCTGACCTCAACCTCCCAGAGTTCTGGGATTGCATGTGAGCATGCCTATACCCATCAGGAACTCAGGTTTGAATCTGGCGACCAGCTCCACCCTTCAAGGCTTCCGCTCCCACATCTCACCCCTCCCAACTACTGCCTCCTCTGGGACTTGAAAACTTCTAGAAACAGTTTTAATGGCAATCCCAAATTCTGATCAAAATGTCTCTAGGGCTTTCATCCACAGACAGGAAGCATGGCTAGTAGCCCTTAAGATGTGACACTCTCCATTCTCCGCACGGTCACCTGATTCCGCCATCGAGGCAGATCAAAGGCGGAAGCTAGGGCACCTTGAACCTCTACTGAATACCCCCCACCTTTCTAGCTATAGTAATTCACAGAGCTAAGTTACATTTAATTTCAACAGCCTGACAGCATTTACCTACCAATGTGTTATAGTCAAGAACAGCAACACGGTCTTCACAACAAGAACACAGAGATGTCGTAAGATGACTTGAAGGGATTTTTTTTTTTTTTTTTTTTTAAGAACAGAGCCATTCCCTCCCATGCGTTGAAAGATTGAAGGGACACCATATCTTCAGAACTGAGGACAGGAAGCATCGCAGAGAAATCTTGTTCTGGAATACTGCTTCTTCCAGAGCAACAGACCTGTGTCCCTCAGTCACGTGTGGGGCCTTGACCTCTGCCCAACAGACTGCTTAATAGAGCCTTGTTGTGCCTTTTTTAAAAAAAAAAGATTTATTTATTTATTATGTATACAGATTTCATTATAGATGATTGTGAGCCAACACAATTGCTGAGAATTGAACTCATGACCTTTGGAAGAGCAGTCAGTGCTCTTACCCTCTGAGCCATCTTTCCAGCCCTTTTTTTTTTTTTAAAAAGATTTATTTATTATGTATACAGTGCTCTGCCTGCATGTACGCCTGCAGACCAGAGGAGGACACCAGATCTCATTATAGATGGCTGTGAGCCACCATGCGGTTGCTGGGAATTGAATTCAGGACCTTTGGAAGAGCAGCCAGTGCTCTTAACCTCTGCGCCATCTCTCCAGCCTTGTTGTGCCTTTTTTGTGACTAGATCTTCCACATAGCCTGTGCAAATGCCTTTTAGGCTTTGACTCAGCAATATCACTTCTAAGAATTTGTCATACAAATATCTTGCACATGCACCAAAGCATGCTCTGTGTGTTCGCTCGCTGGTGAACTATAATTACGCACGTCGTTCCATACCACAACGCAAGAACAAAAAAATTGGAAACAACTTGATTTGTAGTTTTACAAACATTTGAGCCAGTTAAAACAACATATCCAACAATGTGAGTTTTTAAAGGGCAGCAACAGTGTGTCCCCACAGTAGACACTGTTACCGTACAAGGATGAAGGATCCATATATATAGGCTACCGACATGTTCTGGGAGGAATAAATGAGAATATGCTATTTTATTTGCAAAGGGAAATGCTAGAAGAATGTAAAGATACCCCTAGGAAAAATGAGGGTGTACAAGGTGGATTGGGAGGGATGAGAGTGCCACTTTATATCAATTTATGTGCTTTAATTTTTTGAATTGTGTTTTTACTGTTGACTGAAAAACTGTCCTGCAGCATGACCCTTATAAGGACCTTGGCACCACAATTGAGCTCTGTCTTCCTATTACTTATAACCAGTAACTTTCTAATGGAATCTTTACCTCTACCATCCGTTGTTTCCAGGGGATGTGGTGGTGGGAAACCTTGTACCAGAAAAGAGTCACTTTCAAGAAGCAAAGTAACTTAAAAGAGGCTATCTGCAGAACTGGTGTCCTCACGAGTCCAAGAATTGCCCCCATCACATTGGCCTATGGCCATGGCTATTAAACATTATCTTAACTGATGATTGCTGTGGGAGGGTTCAGCCCACTGTGGGTGGCACCATCCCCAGAAAGGTGGGTCTGGGGATGCACATGAAAGCTAGCTGAGTGAACATAAGCCTGTGAACGAGCCAGGAAGCAGTGTCCTTCCATGGTTCAAGCTTCTGTCTCAAGTTTCTGCTCTATTTTCTCTCAAAGATAAATTGTAACCAGGAAATGTAAGCCCAGTTAACCCTTTCTGCCCCAGTTTGCTTTTGGTTAGAGAGTGTTTTATCACGGCAACAGAATGAAACTAGGACAGGCCCTGTATGTTTTCTCCTCTGCACACACTGACCAATATCCAAGCACTGTGGTGGTAGGAAGGGCTGACTAAATGGAATTCAACATGGCAACCTCAGGCTCACCCAACAACGCAGTTCCCTTTAATAGCCAAGTCTCTTCAAAAGACATTATTCTGTACTGGCATTAACCTACTCCAAGTCCCTGAATAATAATGGACTGCCTTCCAGGGAAAACACTTTGTGGTGGGGTAGGGTGGGATGGGGGTTGCTATGGTTCATCTCTTGGGACTTCTTGTGTTTGATATTTGGTTCTCTGTGGTGACAAGAGGTGATGGGCCCTTTAAGAAGTGGAACCTATTGTGAGGTCTTAGGTCACTTTGAACATGCCCATGGAAGGGACAAATAGGATTCCTCTGGGACCTCAGCCTTGCTCTGGCTTCTTGACATGTCATGTGACCTCTTCCTCTCACACAAAAGCTCCCATCATGATATGACAATATGAGCCAGGAGCTAATACTGGCATTATGCCCTTGAACTTCCAAACCTGTACCCTAAATGAACACACTTTTCTTTCTAAAGTACCCAGTGTCTGGTATTTTGTTACAGTAAAGACAACTGACCAAGGGGGAGTAGGTATAATAGTTTCAAAATGTTACAACTGTTGAATTTTTATATTTATGCCTCTCAAGTAGATTCAAATATACAACCTCCTGGCCCCCAAATTAAAAGTCCTCTTTCCTGTCTATCCATTTCCCCCAAACCCATTTCAGCTACTGAGACCTCTAGTCAAGGATAAACACTAGGTCAGCCGGCAAATGTTTCATATTTCCTTTTGCCTTTACTTCCCCTTAGAACCATACTACAGAGTTCAGCTAAGCCTCTCCCACCTAGAAAGACTTCAGAAAGAAGATCATTTTACCTGACAGTTTGAGAAGTGTCCCTGACAAAGGTGAGGGGGGTCATTGATAATTACTATCTTATCTGATTAAGGAATCTCCACTTCCAGACTTGTAAGCTTATAAGTGAAAGTCAGGACACAGAGTTGTCTCCAACTGTCTACTGGGACGTCTCCAGCCCTTAAGCCCCCTATTCACCCAGGACTCGTGGCCTCCCCGCATCTCAATATGAGTGCCACTGGAAAGGCTCCTCATCCAGGAGAATGCTCCTCTGCCCCTCGGGTAGCCTCGTCACCCACATGACCAGCCCATATCCTCCCCCGATGAACGTGATCTCACCAGTAGCATAGCTCTCTGAAGCTGACACCTCCCACCAAGTCTTAAAGTTCTATCTTTTTCTGCCTTAGGCTTCTCCATCACATGAGGAGTTCCATAGCTCAGGTGGAACTGTCCAAAACAGGAAACTGTCCCTTAGTGCTGGGAGTTGGGGCCAATGGTTACATGTTCTAGCTGCCCTGTGCTGCCGTGGACAACTATGAGGCAGGTTCCCCGTGCCTTTGCAGGTGATGTGAGCTCCCAATGGCTACAGCACCCTTTGCTCATTAACACAGAACATATTGGCTCACACACACACACACACACACACACACACACACACACACACCTCACATCACTGTCTGTGTACCCCATTCTTGCTTTCCAAAATCTGCCTGCACTCATATTTGCTTGGGAGTCTCTTTGAGGATCCTGAATTAAGACAAGTACTTCAACACTCTAAAGCACTGTCCTCATTGTCTCCTTGGGGACTGCATGCTGGTCCCCTGGCAAATGTATTATGCTGAGGTCAGGACATCAAGTTGCTATGATGACAACTATGGGTTTCCTCATCTGTGTGAATGTGACCCTCCCAAAAATGTACCTTGGGGAAGGCTGTGAGCATAGCAGAGGGTTCTAAGGGTCTGTTTGTCTCATATAAGGGTGAGCTGGTGGACATGGTCCAGGAAGGTTGAAGCCTTTAGCTGAAGTTGATAAGCATGCGTCAACTCTTTGAAAGAACAACCTAAAGAATATGTTCAGGTATCTGGCCACAGCATCCATCCACTCCTTGTACAAAACCAAAGCAAAACAACAAAGTCCTTCCTCCAGCCTGGACGTTACACTGACCAGCCATAGCGCCAGCCCAACCCTATGAGGAAAGCAGAAAACTAGGTCTCCTGTCTTGATCATAGCAGGGAAGAGGATAGGAGGGCAGGGCAGTGGGTTAGTTTCACATAAGGGGGGGGGGGATGGACAGAAGCACAGAATGTCCAATATCAAATACTCTTCCAAGTCCTCTATATGGGAAGTTTAAATTGACAGCCTTTTTGTCGTGTCCCATCTAGAAAACGCTCTCCGTGGCCAACACGCAGTTCTTGCTTTAATGGGGGGGGGGGTTAATTTATAAAGCCCTCCGTTTCTGGGGGAAGATAAAAGAACTCAGGAAACAAAGCAGAGGCCCTGTGGTCTCCATGGGTAGGCTAGAAGTTGGACTGGGATTGTCTTTGAATAGGCAAGGAGTATTACAGGAAAGGTCCCAGAGTTTGCATGGGGACCTCAGAATTAAAGCTTTGTGGCAAGCAAGCCATGTCACCATCATTTCCAGCTTTGTCTCTTATGGACTGCATTGCAGTATGGGGACCTCCCCTATACCACCTCCTAGGCAAAACTAGGTTTCAACCTTGGCTAGCCGAGGGCAAGAATGCTGACACTGGGAAACACACACACACACACACACACACACACACACACACACACACACACACACACACAGCAACTCTGCTCGCCAGGGGAAACTATAACGGCTTGCAGAGAACAGTGCTCAGTCTCCAACAGCAGTGCTCTCCAATGTCCGGCCCCTGAGGTCTCACTGGCTTACAAGAGCTTTAAAAGCCCACTGAGGGACCATCCAATAGTCTGAGACCCTAATTCAGATGGACTGGGAGGCAGGAGGTGTCCCGGGGGCGGAGTCGGGCGCCTTGAGGGGCGGGTCACCAGGGCTTGGCTCGCAGGCTTTAGGATGAGCGGAAAGGCGAAGAAGCTACTCCAGAAAGACAGACCCGCCTCAGAAGTGCGCGGGGGAGAGCTCGACAGAGCAACACCCGCCCACCAAGCACCGGCGCCTCAGCCAGCGCTAGCTAGCGTTCCCAGAGCCCGGGCCGCGCCCACCTACGATATCGCCGCCGGCCAGGGGTTACTTCCCTGAAGACACCGAGACAGGTGAGTGATGAGTGGCGGCGGGAGAACTCCGGGCTCGGCGCGTCAATTCCAGGAGATGCCCTCTAACCTCCGGACGCTGGGGTTGGGGACTAAGGTACAGACCGGGAACCGCGGACGGACCAGGTGGAGATGTCCGAGAGCCGGTCCCACGCCCCGCAGGCAGCACCCATGCCTGGCTTTGCTTCCTGGGCTTGAATTCCCCACTGGATTCCTAACCCGGGCCAGTGTCGCACCATTCGCCTCTGTAAGTGAAAGACGAGGGGCCCTGCAGACAGGCTCCCTCTCCCCACAGGCTGGTGCTGAGAAGCCGCTGGAACTCCCACTTATCTGTTCCTGGCGACAGTGGGAGACCAATAGACTTCCCAGAGGGACACTGGGGTGCAGAGTTGCTAGAACTCCACTTGTCAGGTAGAGTGGAGAGCGCAGCTGACCTATATGTACCATATTGGGGTTTCACTAACGCCCCTATGACTGCTGCTCCTGGCAAGAGTGACTATTTCTGTCCCACCAGCATTTTCTCAACCCTCACAAGGCTGACCAGACCTGTCTATGCAGTTTGATAGCTTCTTGCCACCCCTACTCATAGCCCCCACACAGGCAGGTGTGCTGAGGTGGGAGAGGAAGGCCATTCATGGATGGTGATACCGACTAAGTCAGGTTGGGGGTCTTCTCTTCAGCCCATGCCCTGTAGCAGCCATTTCCTGGGGGCTAGCATTTTAGAGGTTTTATTTCCTCTCCAAGAATGTCAAGGATTTCTTGAGCAATAAAGACTCCCTAGTCATGCCCACCCACTCTTAGGGCGCTGATATCAATTCTGTCTGGTCTCACTAGCCACCACTCCAGAAGCCACAGACACCGACAAGGCTCAGTTCCTCCTTAGTTGGGGTGGGCTGAGGGTGGGAATCCGGAAGCCTAGAAAAGGGGGTCCAGGAGTGGATCCAGAGTAGTGGAGTCAACCAGGGGAGAATGGATTTATTCTAGAACAGGGCTTCTTAATTTTGCTATTCAGGAGAATCTCATTCCCCTGAGAGTTTCTTCCATATCCCTGGGTTTATAAGTGTATAAAGTAGGCATATAAGTCAAACATTTACTGATCATAAATCATTAATGTATTTTAAAGCAACTCTTTGATATACATATAATTTTACCATTTATTAATGAGGAAAACAAATTTGCATAGTAATAAGATGGATTGCTTATTTTTACACAAAGAGTTCATCTTGGTTGAATATTTGATATTGCATCCTCAACGTTTTTCAGGGTTGAATGATACTTTGATTTTAGTCATCACTGCTGAGAATGCCACTTTATATAAGTGTGGTACAAATGGCAGAGGTGTTTCAGGGCTGTTTCAGAAACTGTTAAATTCTTTCCTAATTCTTAGCCAATTTTTATTTAGTAATGTTTTTTTACATGAAACTTCAGCCAACTGATCAAACAGCAGCTTTTTACATATTTTTTTACATATGTGTGTAATTTTTATTTTACATATATAAGGCCAAAAGTTGGTATCAGTTCCCCTGGGCCTGGAATTACAAACAACCCAATGCTGGTGTTGTTAAGAGAGCCCTCTGCAAGAGCAGCAAGCTCCTGTGACCACCAAGCCATCTCTCAGCCTTTCAAATAGAAATCTGTAAATCAAAACACTTTAGCCCAATAATCCAAGGGCACACTAATTTGTACCTGGATGCAACGGTGTGTAGCATATGATCCCAACTACTAGGGAGATTGAGGCAAAAGGTTCAAGAGTTCAAGGTCAACCTAAGTCTCATGACCCTGCCTCAAACATAAACAAAGAAGATAAAGCAATTAGATCCTTACATACTGAGGAAAGGTGGCACTAAATGTCTTTGGTTTCCATAATTAAACTGTTATGTTTCTACAAAGGCAGAAAGCTTTGCTTGTACAGTAATTACGCATGTGCAACTCATAGCACAAGGGTCTGAGGCAAGGCGTCTCAGGTCCTGTTCATAGGCATTGCAAAGCAAGAGAGTGCAGAGGGCAAAGTGCACATGTGTACTCAGAAACAAGGCTACAATCAAGTCTCCTGTCCTGATACAGCTTGGTTGAGGGATGCTGGAAACGGCTCGGATTCATTAACGTGTTTGGTTTTGTTTTGTTAATTGATTTTTGGTCATCCAGAAACAATTTACAGTCCAATTTCTTGCAACCCCCACATTCAGTTATGCACGCCCCACAGTTTAACAGACTAGCTTCTAGAGATGCGAAGCAAACCCACAGGCGAGGAGCAGGAAAGCCACGCCCACCCACCAACAGATTCCTGTCTATCCCCTGCCCTGTGCCATTGTCTGATAAGGGGTTGAGAGCAACGGCAGCCAAACCAGCACTGTCTGCTGGCAGAGGGGCAAAGATGCGCGTTCTTCTTGGGATTCTATGGAGAATCCAGCTCATTCTATGGCTCAGCAGGCAGAGGGTCTCCCATCTCTCATCCCTGGGTGGTTCTGTCTGGTTGGACCATACCTAGAGAATTCTTGGGGAATACTGCCAGATCTGATGTTTGCTATATCCACTGGTTGTATCTCCTCTCCCTCTTCCCTAGATCTTAGATGATATCAACTCTCCCTGAGGATTCCAGCAGGGAACTACACACACTGACCTCAACTGGAAGTACTGGGTACATCCACGTATGCACATCTCCCTGATACCATCCCGCCTGCAGACGTCAAAATGGCAGCCCAGAACAGAAACACTAGCTTTGCACCTGACTTGAGTCCAACCCAAGACCATGTCTCCTTGCTCCCCTTAAACTTCAGTTATGGTGATTATGACCTCCCCATGGATGAGGATGAGGATGTGACCAAGACACAGACCTTCTTTGCAGCCAAAATCGTCATTGGCGTGGCACTGGCAGGCATCATGCTAGTGTGTGGCATTGGCAACTTTGTCTTCATCGCTGCCCTCGCCCGCTACAAGAAGCTGCGCAACCTTACCAACCTCCTCATTGCTAATTTGGCCATCTCTGACTTCCTGGTGGCAATCGTCTGCTGCCCCTTTGAGATGGACTATTATGTGGTACGTCAGCTTTCCTGGGAGCATGGTCACGTGCTTTGTGCCTCTGTCAACTACCTTCGCACGGTCTCCCTTTATGTCTCCACCAACGCTCTGCTGGCCATCGCTATTGACAGGTGAGGCTCATGTCCACTCTCACCCGAAGGCCCCGCCCCAAATGTGTTCCATTGTTCTCCAACATTCGAGCAAGTTGGAAGCTTCTCGGTTTCATAGTTTTGGTCACGCTCTGGCCTCTAACACAAAGGAAAAAATTCAGGCAGCAGTTCCTAAAATTCCATGAGAGAGGCATGGAGAAATGGCTCAAAGGTTAAGAATACTGTCTGTTCTTCCAAAGGTCCCGAGTTCAATCCCCAGCATCCCTATGGTGGCTCACAACCACCTGTAATGAGATCTGGTGCCTTCTTCTAGCGTACAGGTACACAGGTGGGCAGAAAACTGTATAAATAATAAATCTTTTATTTAAAAAATTCATTAGAGACAGGCCAGACAATGGGCACAAAAATTTTCATGTAGCCAGATCCAAATGTAAAACATTCCATTATGTCCTTTCCAGTGTCCCCAGCCAGTCTTAGAATCACTCTGTCATCCCAGTTCAGTTCTGTCTGTTCTTTAATCACTTCCTTAGAATCATACAGCATGTAGCATCCCTTCTGGTGGCTTTGCTGCCAGGCTGATTTGAAAATAACGTAGCAAAGTCTGCTTCCAGGAGAGAGGGAAGGATGGGTTTGCTTTGGCTATTTTGCATACATCTGCATGCTTATTTGCATACATTTGCATGAGGCATCCCAGAAGTCCTTGCTCTGCTATAAACTGTAGGTAAGATTTATAACAGCAATGAATGAGAAATCTTGTATGCTCCCTCAGTTTGAGGTCAGCACTGTCACCAGCGGCAAGGGGGCATGGGGGCAGGGCCTGTGACGAGCCCACCCTTGTGAGATGTTCTGAGATGCATTCTGCTGATGTGGTTCACGGCCTTCCCCTTTGTCTCCTCCAGCTCTCTAGTTTCTCCCTTGTTCTGAGTGCTGCTTGGTGCTTTTTAATATACAAATTAGTTATTTTTTTCAGTTATACTAATAAAAAAAACACAGGAACAAGATGCTGCTTCCCTTTTATAGCAAGATACCTGTGAGGAAAGCAACCTCGAGGCTCCGCAGTCCAGAAACCAGCTTATGAAATCCATGCTCACCAGCCAATTGCACAAAATCTCTCAGGAAAATCCCACGGACTATCACTTGCTATAATGATAGAGCCTTGTCCCTGGGCCCCACCCGCCCAAGTCCCTTGGGCTGGGAGTTGCAAAAAAATCTGCATTTTTATTCCCTTTCACCAGTGACTCCAATGCTTGCTGAAATGAGAGCAATTGCTGTCCTCACCCCTCATCGATTGTAAGCTTTGGCTCTGTGACGTCAGTTTTGCTTTGTCCTGTGGTGTGTGATGCTTCAGCTTCTTAGGAAGCAGTCACCCTGGCACAGGCAGCAGAGCTTCCATTTCACGTAGCCAACTTTTTACTGGCAGTGACCATCATCCTGCGCCTTTCTTCCCGTCCCTCACCAATGAGTCAATCCCTTATGCTCATCTCTCAGTGATGGACACCCTGATGCCCCACTGGCCTGCCTCTTCTTCCTCGGGAGCTTCTAACTGCCCCCTAATATCCATGTGCGTCCATACGAAGCATCTGGGCATCAATATTCCTTTGCTTACGGAATCTCCAGAAGTCCCAATGTCACAGGATATAAATCCTAAGTCTAGCCTTGTGGGCCGTGCCAGCCTGACCTTCCAATACATATTATGTATAGAGATATAGATGCCCCCACCTATAGGTTTTAAGGCAACCAACATGTTTTCAGTCTTTCTGTCACCACACTTAAGATACCGATCTTAGTTTGTGTTATTTCCACCCAAATCCTCTCACAGGGATTCCTACGCAGGTGACAGCAGGAAGTACTGAAGTGGGTGTTGGGGGGAAGAGTAAGGGCAGTAAATACATTACTAAAGCTTCCACAGGTGACTGACTCCTCCTAAAAGACCCTTAGAGTAGGTATGGATTACAGCTCAGCATCCTCCCAGGAGCAGCAGGAGGGAGCTGGGGTGTTTATGCACAGCTCTGACAAGTCACTGCAGAGGACTTCTCTGAAAATACTGCTCAGGTAGCCACGAGGACTCAGAAAGCCTGAGGAAAAACCCTCAGACAAACAAACAAAAAGGCAGGTATCGGCATGGCGGAGTGCACACACATATGAAATGGCAAAGCAGACAGGAATGAGAGAATATATAGGAAAGTGGGCGTGGTAGAGGGATACAAAGGAGGGTAGGCTGAAGGAGTAAGAGCAGAGGCCTATGGGGAGGTACTGGCAGTATCTGCCATGACTGCAATTGGTTTGCAGGCTCTGCTGTACCAAACACAAGCAGGAGAAGATGTAGGTTTGTTTGTTTATTATTTGGTTTTTGACTCAAGAAATTTTTTTCATGTGAAAACTAAGACTTATCAAACACTGAGAAGATTAAAGACACACTTGTTGGTAAATGCTAGTTTTTCAAAAGAGGCAAGGGTCTCACCTTCGTGCTCCGGGATGACCCTGACCTCTGGTTCTTCTGCCTGAGACTACTGGGCACTGGGACAAGAAGCATATACCTGCCTTGACTGGTAGAGGAGCTGGATGGAGAAGGAGCGTCGTGGGCAGGAGCACATCTGACAAGCACAGAGCAGCCTGTGGGCAGGTGAAGGGGCTTCTGTGAGGCTCAAAGATGTAAAGCAGCACACGGAAAAAGCCTTGGGCCTCAGGATAGAGCCCTGCTAAACAGCATCAGCCCTTCCAGCATCCTCAGGCCCTAAAACGATCAGGAAACTGGATGAGAAGACAGCCCCACCTCTTCCCTGATGGTGCCGATTTTCAAAAATAGGTCTTTTGACTGGGGCCACGTTGAGTTGTTTTTTTTTGTTTTTTGTTTTTTGTTTTTTGTTTTTTTTTCCCCTGGGATGGCTATTTTATTCAGATAGAGAAATAGCTTAAGTTTGTTGTGAATTAGAAGAGATTTGAGAGCCTCTGCCCTCCCCTCCACACAGGTTCTCTCCTAAGGCCCTCAAAAAGGAATGCCACCTGCTACCACCCCCTCGTCCCCACTGAATTTTACCCAGCGAGAAACATGTCCGACTTCTGACCTCCAACACTGCATTATCACAATGTGCCCCATTTCAAGGCAGGACTTTTATTCCAAAGGCAACAGGAGATGGCGACCCAGTGGGGCTTAAGCATCACTTCATGCTCAGCCTGGGCTCCTTGCTGAAGCACCCGTCTCCCTGGGCAATGCTCACACACTCTTTCTTCCGCTGTGCCCGTTCTGCTGTGTAGAGTCCAGAAGGTCCACAGCAGGCTGTCTTTGGAAGCGGGGCCCAGAGACTATGCTCATGCAGAGGGGGTACTTTTCTAGTTGTAGACTTGAAAGACTCTATGGACCTCAAAAACGCACATGCGCACACACACACACATGCATGCACTCATGCACTCACGTGCATACACACACACACACACACACACACACACACACACACACACACACACAATTCCAGCTGACAGTTGGCACAGAGACCTTGCAGATGTCTGTCTTGCCAACAAATGAGTCATGGGAAATGTTCAGCATAAGCAATAACTCCATCATCCATTATGAATGTTTCCTTTCTTGGAAGCTGACACGGATCCTGATAGACTGTCAATTAAGTCCTTATTATCCCCACTTCACTGATGCAGACACTAAGTCTCAGGGGCATAAGTTATTTATCCAAGTGCACAGCTTAGAAACAGGCCTGCCTCATACCCCCTAAGTCAGTGCTCTTTTCTTTCTTATGTACTTGATGTTGACAGTGAATTTTGAAATGTCCTTCAGAGTAAGAAAGATGTATTGGATGACAAAAGACTTGAGTGTAAGAGTTAATGATTGCCAGGCATAGTAGCACAAATCTCTCTCTCTCTCTCTCTCTCTCTCTCTCTCTCTCTCTCGTGTGTGTGTGTGTGTGTGTGTGTGTGTGTGTGTGTGTGTGTGTGTGTGTGTGTTCCGACCTACAGTTAAGTTCCAGGCCACCCAAGACTACATTAAACCCTGTCTTTTTTTAAAGATGGGACAGGGGTGGGTGGAAGATGACAACAACAAAATAAGCAGATATGGGATTTTTTTTCTCTGTATTACTTATGGCTATACTGTTACAGGACCACATTTAGAGCAGTATTAAGTCCTGAATTTGTTCTACAGTATCTAAAGATGTTGAATTTAGTACAGTACATAGAAAAATGGATGCCTGACAAAGATAACTGCATCCAAATCCCCTAAACCCATGATGGTGTTATCCTTCATGCTCAGGAGGAGCAAGGTAACTTGAGGTAACCAAGGAACAATGCTGGTCTTCTATAACAGTCTATGCTGGGTAATTTGGGTGGAGCCAATGAGCGGCAAAGGTTCCTGCCTGCAGGAAGCGGGTGGAGTCATAATGGGACAATGTGAGAAAGACTCCCCTGGCCATTGCTGCCTTCAAAGAAAGAAGAGGTTATGAACCAAGAAATATAGGCAGCTCGTAAAAAGTTAGAAACCTAAACAAAAGCCTCCCCCCAGGGTCTGTCCTGAGAACCCCTAAAAAGTGCCACCTGCTGTTACCCAAGATTGTCCAATGGAAACCACATTGGGCCACCAGCCTCCAAAATGGCACTATCACCGGGTATGCCGTCTATCTCAAGTATCGCTTTTGTTATCAAGGGAACAGGAAACAGTGTGACCAGTTATCACTGTGAGGGAGGAGGGGTGCCTATCTGTTCACCACCCCGGCTTTGTAATGCTTGACCTCCTAGCCTGGCCACACAGGTACATGGCGAGTTCCAGCAATTGCTGTGGTACGGGAGCCACCACGGTTGGGGTGAATGCAGCTTTCTCCTCAGTATTCAGAAGCCTCAAGTAGAGAATTAGTTGGAGAGCCACCAGCAAGCTGGGACAGATGGAACAAGATAACAGAAATACTGGAAGGGACAGAGGGTAGTGACACAGCAGCGGACCTTCTAAGTCAACCTGGGGGTTTGGAAAGGTGATCAAAGGGTCCCGTTAGAAAGCAAAGGCAATGGCAATGGAATTTTCTACAGGTGGCGTCCTGCTCTCAGCCCACACATTCATCTCCAGGATGGTTTGTCCCTTACCTGCGTCTCAAGCCTCTTCTCTCCCTCCACCCTCCCCCATCACCTTCTCTGCCCCTCCCCCACCACTCCCATAACACAGAGAAATTAATCCAGGACCCATCTATCTAAATAGCGATCATCCCATCTCTGGAAGGAAAGAAAGTGACCCACACAAACGAGCTTATTCTCCATGAAGGGTTCAGGCCTCGTCTTTCTTGAGCACTGTGACTCATTGAAAAGAACAGGGGTAAAGCTGTAAGCTGTAAGGTGCCACAGGGAAGGTGCTTCCATCACACACTTTCTCTTGAGTGTGAAATGGCAGGGGGAAGTGGGTGTGAAAGCTTTGTATCAGGAGGCTCAATTCTGGTACGTGCCGGCCATGAACCTGGGCGTTATTTCTTACTAGAGTCCTGAACCCCACTTAAGCCTGAGCAGTGCCCACACCTCGCTCTGAGATACACAGCTCTTCTTTCACCTTAAATCGTGAGGTATTTGGAATAAGAACTTTAAGTGTAACATATTTGTGGGCAGGACGGCAAGACTGAAAACTCAAAAGGTATAATGGTACCCTGAACAGATGAGCATGCGCATTACTGAAAAATCCTCACACAAGGGCATCCCTGACATGTTTAATGTTCACAGACATCCTGCAAGGTAAGTACCATTTGTTTCAGGCTGTATTCAGGGAAACAAATCTCAGAGAGAAAGGTAATTCCCAGATCCTTAGGCCAGGCAAGGGAGAAAAAGCCAGGTTATTTTAAACCATTGGCTGTCTCCACTAAATCCCTACTCTGAATGCCAAGTGGGGCTGCTAACGAGCTAAGGCTACTTAAACTTGGGTAGAAGGCACCTGGGGATTCATCCAGGGCGCTGGGCTGGCTCAGAAACAGTCGTGCTTCCGCGTGTAACCATCACTGCTGGCTTCCCTTCCCCTTCAGATACCTCGCTATCGTCCACCCCTTGAAACCGCGGATGAATTATCAGACCGCCTCCTTCCTGATCGCTTTGGTCTGGATGGTCTCCATCCTGGTCGCCATCCCATCTGCCTACTTCACCACCGAAACCATCCTCGTTATTGTCAAGAATCAGGAAAAGATCTTCTGCGGCCAGATCTGGCCGGTAGACCAGCAGCTCTACTACAAATCCTACTTCCTCTTCGTCTTCGGCCTTGAGTTCGTCGGCCCCGTTGTCACTATGACCCTGTGCTATGCCAGGATCTCCCAGGAACTCTGGTTCAAGACCGTACCTGGCTTCCAGACGGAGCAGATACGCAAGCGGCTGCGCTGCCGCCGCAAGACAGTGTTATTGCTCATGGGTATCCTCACGGCCTACGTGCTATGCTGGGCGCCTTTCTATGGCTTTACCATTGTGAGGGACTTCTTCCCTACTGTGTTTGTGAAGGAGAAGCACTACCTCACCGCCTTCTACGTCGTTGAGTGCATCGCCATGAGCAACAGCATGATCAACACTGTGTGCTTCGTGACCGTCAAGAACAACACCGTCAAGTACTTCAAGAAGCTGCTGCGGCAGCACTGGCGCCCCTCTCACTATGGCAGCAAGTCCAGCGCTGACCTCGACCTCAAAACCAGCGGGGTGCCTGCCACCGAAGAGGTGGATTGCATCAGGTTGAAGTAGCCTCCTGCGTTGCCCAGGGGAAAACTGGAATTTGATTGTCAGTATATCACACACCATCCACCACTCATGAGCTACACGGGAAGAGGGAGTTTTTATGCTCCCCTGCCCTAATGTATCCAGATGCTTCTAACATACAGCATACTTGGTAACTGTGTAAAGAGACTAAACACACATGGGAGCTGACTTTCTCAGATTACCTACTATGTGCAGAAACATTACCCCCCCCCCAAAAAAATGGTAGAAGCCATCTGGAGTTATTAAGCTCTATCTATCAGTCTGTCTAGCCATCCATCCATCTAGGTCACTAGAAAGACAGCATAAGTGACTAGCCAGAAGCGTGCTCCACATTCTTTCAGTCTGTATCTTGTCTTCACAGAACTGCCACAGGCAGTAGAATAAACACTTAGAAACAGCAGAAATGTAGAGCTGACCCCACCAATATGGAGCCCATGGCCTCATAGGAAGAGTCCTAACAGCACCCTGACTTTCCCCACTCGGCCTCCAGCTATCTCCTTCGATATTCTGTCCTTATCTGCAGTGGTGTGATTTCAAAGGAGGAAAAAAAAGTCTTTACCACTGATGGGTGACACCTCATCCGCCTACAGGATGACGATGGGAATTCCTGAGAGGAGAAATGCATCCAGTTCCTGATGCTTCAGCCAAGGAGTTCAGGGCTCTGGGGTCGTGCAGGAAGAGGACACAGAAACAACAGAGGTTGCCCGTGGCAACGAATATAGTCTGTCCGTTTGCCATGATTTGGATGGTTTTTCTAGAACATACTCTATCTTATAATAGGAGCCCTACTTGAGATCCAAGGATCTGGGTGAAAGTCCCAACTCCAGGGCTCCTCTCTGCATGCTTCCACTTTAATGAAACGGGAATTAGTGGAAACAGATCATTAGGAAAGCCCAGTGAAGTCACGGTGTGTGGATGTGATTTTTCAGCTCTACCCGTGTTAAGAGTGTGGTGCTGAACAGCTCATTAGAGGGAGTTTGGATGTCCCATTCACCGTGGTTTGTTATGTGTGTGTGTGGAGGAACAGCTCCACATTCTCATCCCTCATCTTTGGACCAGAGACCACTGAACTCATTTTAAAGTAGTATATCTATAGCAGGGCATAAGGACCTCTCAGTGTTCCAGGACGCAATCGAGAGGAGGACAGAGTCAGTGTCCATATGCTCAGCATCCCTGTGGGCTTAGACGGTCTTCCCAGCATAGCATTGGTGACCCAGGGACTGGACCCATTTGTATTATAGCTACTGAACAGTAGGCTTGACCAGGCTGACCTGGATGGCTAGGTTGGTATCTCCTTCCCCTTTCACAGCCCTATATGCATCCCTCCCTTAAACTCAGCTTTCAGGAAGACCTTCCTCAACACAGGAGGACTTCTGCTCTGTCAGGACATAGCAGTGTCATGCTTTCCTGACAAACTTCTCCAGTAGACCCTGTATCCTTGGCGTGTCAACAGAATTCAGCTCCTTCTTATATTCAAACACATCGTCCTCTTTTCATTTAGATTTTAACTGGAAAGCACTCCTGTAAATATCAGTGTGTTTGTAATATTTTAGTGAATAACATGTATGGTGTTATCATATGGACTAATTAACATACAGAATTATCATCAGAGTGTCCAAAGGGTTCCCTGCTAACTCTTTATGTCCTGTGTATATGTTTAGGTGTAAATGAACTAATAGCTGCCTCTAAGCAGCTCAAACCTGAAATGAGGGAATTTCCGAAGGTGTCCTTAAGAGCAGGGCCATCCCATGCTAGCAACTGGCCTCCCATCTGTGCTCTCTCAGAAGTGTGTTCCTGAGTGTGGATTAGCAGGGAATCATCATCCTATGTGCCCTCTTGTTTATAAGTGATTTTTTAAATGCAGGAGAATATTGATGCCTCCAGTCAGAACTAAGATAATAAGTTAATTATATTTGTGTTCACCCTCCTCAAGACTAACTGAAGGCAAGCTTACAATACTTCTAACGTGTTAGGATAAGTACACACTTATGCCCACTATTTCATATTGACAGCTAATCTCATTTAGTAAAGCCAGATTCATTTTCTTGGCCACAGTGCAAGAGAAGATGGTTACACAATGAAGCTGTTACAGATTTTTGCTAAGCACCCAACATTTAAAATAAGTTACCTCTAAAATGGGAGAAATCAAAAAAGTGCTTCATGCCCTCAGGCATGACGAACAATTCCAGCCTTCACAAGGAAGAATGTGACATGTGGGAGGTAACTAGAAACCTTAACACAAATTCTGTTTCTACTCAAAAATGGTGAGTATCCAGCCATATACTCCCTGGGCCTCAAACACACACACACACACACACACACACACACACACCCGACTCTGTCACCAGACCAAGAAATGTCTTGAAGAACATAAAATTGAGCCCCTTTCTTTGGTGGCTCTGAATTCCAGAAAAAGAAATGGCCTCTAATGGGCACACAGCTCATTCTTGCTAGAGAGAAAGCCCTGCCCCAGAACTTTAACTCTGGGCCAATGAGCAGCTTTCAGTGACTGCCTACACCTGAGCCCAGAGGACCTGGCACACGTTGGTGGCAGGTCACAGAGTATGTAGAATCTTAAGTCCCTAGGTTGCTTTGCTTGTTCATTAAAAGGGGGTTAAATCCTCATTCTGGATGCCTTGTGGCATAGGCTAAAGATCAAGAGACAAAGTGTGAGTCATACATAGGGCTTCCTTGTGGATAGCTGTTGGAAGCTCACGGTATCCAACTCTACCCAGATGTTCAAAGACTAACATCCAGATCTTGTAAGCAAGCATTTCTCCAAAAGGTTTCCATAGTGCATTTTAATTACTATTTACTTTAACATATACTCCCCTTCTCACATACAGTCAGAAATATTATGTGTATCCTCGTGAGTCGTTACGCTATTTACGTTATGTGCATAATCTGGCTGTTGTCTGATTGCATGATTGTGGATTTGTTTACAAACTAAAACTTACTTGTAACCCTCAAATTGGTACTCACGACACTTCTGCTGTCATTTGTATAGACACACAAAATAGTGACTTTTGTCTGACCCCAGTGAACATGCTCCAGTAGAGGCTGAACAAGCAGAGACTCCGCCTTCTTATTACAGCTGCAGACAAGTGTTGGGTACAGGACAGGAGGGACATTTACATTCCACAGTGCTAGAGTCCCACTTCATACCCTACGAGGAAGGGCCAGCACACACACACTGCTAACCGCTGGTTTGTTCTGAGCTAACCTCCAGCCTCGATGTGAGCTAAACGCTGGCTCAGGAGAAACAGGAGACATCTCTCTCTCCAATCCCCATTCGTTGGCTACAGAGAAAAAGTGCAGGAAGAGACTAGGAGAGAGAGCCACCGACACCTTCATTCTCAGAGACCAGGCTGGCCACCTGAGCAGAGGGGTGACATCAGTATGGGAATGATTTGTGTCCTTTGTCTTTGTTCACGATAACAGTTTGCTAACCGGGGTGGACCGAGGCAGATGGATCTCTCTCTGGCTTCTCAGATGGTGGCTCTCTGGATCCAGCACAGTCTATAACTTCTGTTCACTGCTCACTGTTCTGCTCACTGGTTCTGTACTGACAGGCAGCATGGGCACCAGTATCCCATTACATATGCTTTCAAAGTCTACTTTGGTCGTGTCTTGCATTTGAGGGACTTTTCTAGTTTGTCTTATTGCATATAGGGACCCCAAATGGCACTTAAGTGATGTCTGTGTTCCCAGGTACAAAAAGGTTATGATATACCTTCCATAGAGAACAGATACCTCAGAGAAGCTTCATCATAGTGGCATTGGACTCAATGTCAAGGAGTTGGATGTGTTAACACATTAAATAAAGCATTTTAAAGTGGAAGCATACATTCAAAAGGTTATATGATGATCAATTGACAAAATGTGGCCAGTGGCCTCAGGGGTGTGACCCGAAGCTTTCCTTGTAAGCAACTGATCAGTATCTGGTAATTCATATATACGTGTGTGTGTGTGTGTGTGTGTGTGTGTGTGTGTGTGTGTGTGTGTGTGTGTTTAATCACTTTATTGGATATTTTGTGAAGAATTAAGATTGGGTCCTGTCTCTTGAGTTCAAACTTTGTCATAACACATAATTTGAGACACTAGCTAAATAAAACCTAAAGGTCTAAGGTTTTTTTTTAATAATTTATTTAACTTTACTGTATGTGCATTTGGTATGAAGGTGTCAACATCCCTGGAACTGGAGTTACAGACAATTGTGAGATGCCATGTGGGTGCTAGGAACTGAACCCTGGGTCCTTTGGAAGAGCAGTCAGTGCTCTAACCACTAAGCCATCTCTCCAGCCCCCAAGGTCTAAGATTTTAATTAGCCAAAGTGTGATTCTTCTACGGCATCTCTTCCACCCCTCCTTCCAAGTCTGCCACTTTGATGCAAATTGAAACCCTCGAAGAAGGAGCCCTGTGTTGGAAATGCACACACCCAAGCCACAGCCCACATTTCCTGCAGACCACATGTATTAAGAAAAAATCTTTCTCCCCATTAAAAATCTGAGAACTACAGGGTGGCAGCTCTAGTGTTATTAGAGAGGGGGAAAAAGAACTCTCTCTCTCTCTCTCTCTCATACACACACACACACACACACACACACACACACACACACACACACACACCTTTTCATCCCACAGGGGAAAGGAGGACAGCACTGGCGAAGACTGAGTGTTTATGTGGCATTTGAAAAAAAAGATGATGATCTTTGCAAAGCCACAGTGAGGGACTGTTGTTAATAGGCAATGCTATTTCTTTTCTGTTATTTTTGTTGTTGGTTTTTTTTTATTCTGTTTGCTTTTTGAGACAGAGTCTTTCTATGTAGCTTTAACTGTCCTGGATCATCCTAAGTAGACCAGGCTGGCTTCTAACTCACAGAAATTCACCTGCCTTTGTCTCCTGAGCGCTGAGATTAAAGGCATGCACCACCACATTTGGCTGGCAATGCTATTTCTCACAACAGACCTAGGAACACAATATGTAGAAGACTTAGACAAAAGAAAGAATTCCTTCAACATAAATGTTGTTTAGCTCTACCTAAGAGATGTGGTATCCAAGACTATGAAAGAAAACCTTATTCTGCCTCTGTGTTTTTAGCTGTCTCTGACAATTACCACTGTCCTTGAACAGAGGGATATGGCAGATACATGGCCTTCCACCCAATGCAACATCCCTCCCTGAGAAATACAAAGGAGGAAGAGGCTTGCCTGAAAATACACAGATATGCAGACCTGAAAGAAGGAGCTTGTCTTGTGGCTGAGAATGACAAAAGCCACCTCTTAACGGCTGGAAACACATTAATGAAAAAATGTATACCTTCCTATTTATCCATACTGTAAAGACACTGAACTGGACAAGGCATGGCAGGTAAGGAAACTTGGACCTGCCCAACTCCAGCCCAGTAACAACCACTGTAGATGGGCAGTAATGTCCAGAGAGGGGAGAAAACTGGGCCCAGGTACCCCTAGATCACCAGCAGCAAGGAGAACACACACATAAACTGGGAGCCAGAATGCCCTGGTTCTTGACTCATTCCCAGGCCATTGGGTCCAATGGCCAAGAAGCTGGCCCATGAGAAATTCTTCCCAAATCTAGTGTACTGTTCTGTCTTAGTTCATTTTCTGTGGCTATAATTGAGTGCCTGAAACTGAGTAAGTTATGGAGAAAAGTTTATTTATTAGAGTTCTAGAGGTTGGGGTGTCCAAGGTTAAGGGTGAGGGGTATAGTTGATGTGGGCTTCTTGCTGGTGAGGACTCTCTGTAGAGTTCTAAAACAGCACCAGGCAGTACATAATTCATACATGAGACAAAGCTGATCTGGACTTTCTACCGTACTTTTTTTTTCCTTTTGATTTTTTGAGATAGTTTCTCTGTGTAGCCTTGGCTGTCCTGGACTCACTTTGTAAACCAGGTTAGCCTCAAACTTACAGAGATCCACCCGCCTCTACCTCTCCAAGTGCTGGGATTACAGGCATGATGTAATTCTCCTAAGACAACCTATTAACCAGTGACCTCACACAAGAGCAGAACTTAAGTCACCTCCCGAAGATCCCACTGCTCACTGGAAGTCGTCTACAGCTTTTAACACCAGCACACATCAGACACAAGGGGCACCAGGTAGATCCCTGAGATCCATCTCCACTTAGGGGCTTGACTCTCACTCTTCTCCTACGTCTCCCAGCTTACTCCTGTCTCCTTCCCTCTTCAACTTGCATCCTTGCTGTCTCAGAAACCCAAGCCTAAGTCAGGGTCCTTGCTGCCATTCCTCATTCTGCACCAATCGGTGTCTTGATAAGTTACGTCAACTCAGTTGGTTCAAGTGAGATGCCTTGAATAAAAGTGCTGTTTGTGTCACTGGGGTGAGAAGAAAGGGTGACTACAGGGAGGGGTGTGTCTCCCAGAGAGCAACTGCTGACAGCTTCTTCCCCTAGGACAGAAGACAGAGGAAAGGGTACAGGCGTCAGCTTGGAAGGGTCGCTATGCAAGAATGGAGCACCTACCTAGCCTGCAGTGAAGGGTATTCCCCCCCCTCCCATCCGCCCTCGAGTCTCAGTAACTCCTCTCATTGGTCAATTGTAACCCAAATCTAGAAAGCAAGGGCATCTAAAGAGTCCCATCGTATTTAAGGTCAACTTCTGAGGTTCAGATGAAAGCATAGAATGCTTCTGAGCAAGAAGTGGCCACAGGCACAAGCACGACAGTAGATGCCTTGAAGCAGGGTGTTGCTGGATATTTGATCACACTGTGAACCCTGAGAATTGTCTTGCTTACTGGAAAAAGCCTGTTTCCAGTTGTGGTGTGGCTCAGCCCTAGCACACACCTTTAATCCAAGAGCTTTAAACAGGATTCAATAAAGTTAACTCTAGGTCATGAGGCAGAACAAACAACAAGCTGACAGGAGTGAGCATAGAAAACAACCATAGAGAATAAGAGGAAGTCAGGATTACAGATAGACTCACAGGAAGTAGAAGGGAGGGACATTCAGTTTGAGTGTTTTTTAGATGACACTGAGGAGAGACTCCTTTTGGGACATTGACTGAGGAGGAAGGTCAGCTAGGTGCTTTCTCTGCCTCGCTGAGCTAGCAGGCTTTCCACCCCAGCATCTGGCTCCCTGGTCTTCGTTGATAAAAATCAAATGGCTGAGATTTTGTTAAAAACAACAGCAGGATGTTTGTTTGTTTAGCAATAGTGTCAGACATGGGCTCTCCTGGCCTCCTTTCAAAGGGTTTCTCTTATATCCCTCATGAGGTTCTACTCTCATGTATGTAACTTGTAATGTAACTTGGTATTCCATATACTCAGGTGTGAGTGACATGAGACCGTGGCTCTGACTTCTCCCCATGTCTAGAAGTGGTGGGCAAAGAAAAGGGACCCAATGCTGGTGTCACTGGGACTTAAGGGAAAAGGTTGGAGCCATGTCTACCCCAGGAGCTCTCAGTGGAGAACACAGGCAGACAGGAAGAAACAAAGTCTACAACACCTTGGCAGTTCCCATTCCAGGGTCGCACCTCTCACTCTGTCCCTAGCATGACAGTCCTCTCGTTCTCATGGGAACACATACAACAACCCTGGGTTGAGTTTCCTTGAATTGAAATATTTCCTGCTAGAGAAATGAAGGGGGTCCAGAAGACTCAGAAGGTAAATCAGGCTTATAATTCTCAGAAGGCTCCTTAAACTTATAAGACCCGTAAAACCTACTTCAAGGTTATATATGCAGTAACAATTGCCAGGGAGATAGGCTTCTCCAGTCAGCCACATTGCCTACAAGGTATACAGAGAGCGCGAGGAGGCAATGTTTATGAGTTGTCACCTATTCTGGGATGGGCTTGCTCATGACAAAACTGCCTTTGAGTGGCTTATGATTCTATATGCACCCCATATAAATTGCCTGACTTGCAATGCTAGTCTTGGGTCTGTTGTCGGTGTTCTGTCTGGCATCTCATCTCCCCAGAAGTCACCCAAATGTCTGCCCTTAGTGTGTGCCTCTGTACCTACTGTGTGTCCTCCCTGCCTTTCTCTTTTGTGTGTGTGTGTGTGTGTGTGTGTGTGTGTGTTGCCCCTAGCTCTTCTTATTGTCATATAATTCTAGTGTCATATTCATTACCAAGTTAGTGACTTTAAAATATAGTTGCCATAACAACTTTTGCAAAAAAATCACAGGCTGGCTGCTTTATTAAGCATCTGACAAGTCTTGCCAGAAATGTACCTTGGAAAAGGGAGACAAGAGTTTTTAGTTTATAATGACTCAGCATCACAGGCACCACACTGTTGGGCACATATGTTAACCCATACAACCCTTCTCATCAGTCCTCTTAGTCCATTCTGTAGGTAAGGAAATCGAGGCTCATAGCAGTTGAGAAAATCATAATATTAGTAAGGTCCAGAAGTGGGGCATAAAAATAGGAATGGGGTGTGAATTATCAAGGACAATGATTAGAGAGAAATGAGGGACAATATGTCAGAGGGCAAAAGCTATAGTCGGAATAAGACATGTAAGTCTATAATCTAACAAATTCAAGATGACTGCAATTCATAATCTTGTATTGAATGCTAAAATTTTTCCAAGAGAGAATTCCAATGAGTAGTCACCCATTGTGGGGTGGGCTTTCTGATGACAAAACTGCCTTTGAGTCACCCATGATTCCTAAGTACCCCATATGGATTTACTGGTTTACTATGCTAGTCATGAGTCTGTCATTGATGTCCTATCTGGGGTTTATATCTCCTCAGAAAAGTTCTCTCTCTCTCTCTCTCTCTCTCTCTCTCTCTCTCTCTCTCTCTCTCTCTCTCTCTCTCTTACACACACACACACACACACACACACACACACAGTACAATTCTAAACACATATGCACCAAACTCAGGTGCACCCATTTCATAAAAGAAAAATCACTAGAAATAAGGCAAGATTAATCCCAATGTATTAAAAATGGATTATTTTAATACCTCATTCTCACCAAAGGACAAGTTATCTAGGAAAAAAATAGACAGAGAAGTATTGGCATTAAATAAATCAAAGATTGGACAGTCCTAATAGACACCTAGAGACTATTCCACCCAGGAAGACAGAGACACCCAAGCACCTACCCTGGGCCCATGCGTGTGCCCTACAATGAGCAAATATGTGATGGGAATATAAGAAGAGGAGGTACACAGTGGAGAGATGGGAGAGAAAGCAAAGCCGAGTGGCTAGTGCACTGTGGAGAGAGGTGGAAATGGAGATTCAACAGTGGTGAGGAACAGAGAGATATGAGGAGCTGTGCAACTAGCTGGGGACATGGTGAAGTGCAGGCTCAGGCTATTGACGATGGCCTTGTCTAGGTTCATGGCCCTACCACATCAGGGAGCTGTACTGATTGAGTCTGTGGCCCATGTTGCCACCGAAAAGCCATTGAGATGTCAGTGATCTAGGCTGCTGCCTGAGACCACATTGATATCCAGGGCCATAGTGACACCAGGGTCCAAACTGATCTGAGTGGCCTATCCTGCCACCTGAGGCAATGGTGACATTTTGGCCTAGGCTGCTGCTGAGGGTCATGTCTGGGTCCATGGTCCTGCTATAGTTGGGATCTGTGTCAATACCCATGGCCTGAGTTAAAACCAAGAGCCATGTAGATTTCAGTAGTCTGATACCATGTGGATGTCTGAGGACCATGCTGCTGCTAGGGGCCATGTCTGGTCAGTAGACGCATTACAGCCAGGGTCTGTGCTGATGTTCCAGGCCCACATCACCACCAAAGGCCATGCAGGTGTCCTTGCTCTGGACTGCCACCTGAGGCCATGTTGATATCTAGACACTGAGATGAGCTGGCCTCTCCCCTCACCTGATGCAGGAGAGCTGTCCTGGCCCCTCGCCTGCGCAGCATGGGAGAGCCAGCTTTGATGGCATTGGTGCAGGATGGTTGGCTCTAATGGAGTGTGGTGTGAGAGAGCTGTCCCTGCCCCTCACTGGCTATAGCATTCAGGAGAGTAGAGCCCCATACCTCACCTGGGCAGCATATTAGAGCTGGCCCTGGTTGTGTGGGCATAAGAAAGCCAGTTCTGAGGGTATGAGAGCTGGGGAGCTGAGCCGCCCCCTGCTTGGGCAAAGTGGGAGAGCTGGTGGGCTGACCAATTCAGCTTCCACCCAGGCTCAGATCCAGGGCTCTGAGTGGGCCCACCCCAACATCTACCCCACATATGAATGGCTGAAGTGCATGAAGGGGCCAGTCCTAAAGAATCAAAGGCTGCCAGAGGCTTTGAACCAGACTAATGACTCACTGCAGTGAACATTTGCAAGTACAGTTGTTTGGGCAAAAAAGGGTGTACTGTGTGACACATCATGACACATTCCAGCTTCCACAGCAAGAATTTTTTCTTTTTCTATCTTTTTTTATTCTTGTTTTTATTTTTTTTTCTTTTGGGGGGTTACATAGGAGAAGGCAGATATAAAGGAACAGGGTTATGAGTAGAATTGGGGTACATGATGTGAGATTCACAGAGAATCAATAAAAAGTTTTTTAAAAGAATATTCCGTCCAAACACACATTCTTTTCAATATCCCATGGACCATTCTTGAAAATAAATCACATGTTGAGCCATAAAGCAAGTCTTCACAAATATAGAAAAATTGAAATTGCTTCTTGTATTCTGACTACAATCAGATAAAGCTACAAATCCACAACAGGAGAAACTTCAGAAAACACACAGGATCATGGAAGTTACGCCACACACTACTAAATGATGAACGGGTTGTTGAAGAAATCAAGAAAGAGATTGAAATTTTTCTCAAACTGAATAAAAATAAAAACTCAATAGATTAACATCTATGGGATACAATTAAGGAAGTCCCAAAAGGAGAGTTATAGCTCTAAGTACCCAGATTTTTAAAAAAATCAGACAGGCCAGGTATGGTGGCATACACCTTTAATTCCATCACTCATAAAGCAGAGGCAGATGGATCTCTGTGAGTTCAAGGCCAGCCTGATCTATATAGCAAGTTTCAGGCCAGCCAGCACTAAATAGTGAGCGCCTGTCTCAAAACAAATGGAAAAAAAATCCAGAGAGAATAATAACAAAAATCCTAATGATGTACTTAAGGAAGGTTTAAAAAAAAAAAAAAAGAACAGACCAAACCCAAATTATTTATTTAGGCAGCAATAAATAAGTAAGAATGGGGCAGAAAACAATGAAACAGAAACAAGCAAACAAACAAAAAACAATAAAAAAGACTCAGTGAAACAAAAAAAAAAGTTATTCTTTGATAGGATAAGTAAGATTAGCAAACTCCTAAACAAATTAACAAAAACAAAAAAGAACTAAGTTAATAAAATTAGAGAGGAAAAGGGAGACTTTACTATAGGTAACAATGAAATTCAGAAAGTCCTAAGAATATGCTTTTTAAAATCCATATTTCACTGAATCATAAAACCGAAAAGAAGTAGATGAATTCCTTGACTCATCTGATCTACCAAATTCAACCAAGATGAGATCAATATTTTAAATAGACCTGTAACAAGGAAAGAAAAAAAAAGGAATTTTAAAAATTGCTTCAAAGTCCAGTTGGACTCACCGGTGAATATTTTGAGATCTTCAAAGAACTCAGCCAAAGTTTCTCAAGTTAGTCCATGGAGTAGAAAAACAAACTTCTTTTAAAAAACCAATATTACTTTACAACTAAAACTAGATAAAGATACAACAGAAAAGAAAACTATAGATGAATATTCCCAATGAACACATAAACAAACATTCTCAACAAAAAG
Organism: Acomys russatus; assembly: GCF_903995435.1. Classification (NCBI taxonomy): domain Eukaryota; kingdom Metazoa; phylum Chordata; class Mammalia; order Rodentia; family Muridae; genus Acomys; species Acomys russatus. The sequence continues at coordinate 68,189,302 of NC_067140.1, read as the reverse complement.
CTGAATATAGAAAGGCATTAAAAAGATCATTCACCATGATCAAGTTTGTGTTAGTCCAGAGAGTCAGGGATGGTTCAACATTGGCAAAGAGATGAGTGTAATTCATCATATAAATGGACTCAAAGAAAAGCATCATGTGATCATCTCTAGGCACATAGGATTGGACCATTGACAAAATACAACATCTCTTCATGATAAAAATCTCTAGAGAGAATAGGGATAAAGGGAATATATGTGAGAAGTTATTTGGGAATAATAATGATCATATATAACAAACCTATAGTCAACACCAAAATAAATGGACAAATCTTCAATTATTCCAGTAAAATCAGGACCAAAACTAGGGTGTCCAGCCTCTCTACTCCTGTTCACAGTGCTAAGAGTCTTATCTAAAGTAATAAAAATATGTGGAAATAAAAGGAATGCAAATAGGAAAGGAAGAAGTCAAAGCATCTCTATTTGCAGATGCTCTAAAAACAGATGCTAAAGATACCACCAGGAAACTCCCATAACTGACTGACGCTTGCAGCAAAGTAGGAATAGGCAAAAGTAATACACAAAAATCACTAGCCTTTCTGTATACCAATGACAAGTACACTGTGGAAAAAATCAGAGAAATAATCCCCTACATGATAGTCTTTTTTTTTTTTTTTTAAATCTTGGAATAAACCGAATCAGGCTCATGAAAGATCTCTAAATTGAAAATCTTAAAACACTGAAGAAAGAAATCAAGGAAGATGGTAGAAAATGGAAAAACTTCCCATGCCAGTGGAAGTAACCATCTTATCAAAATCAGTCTTCAGATTCAGTACAATCCCATGAAAATTCTCTGTGCTATTGTTTACAGAAATAGGGAAAACACTTAAAATTCACATGGAAACACCACAAAGACCTGAATAGTCAAAAAGAACGATGCTGGAGGCATTACCACTCCTGGTTTCCCTTTATGCTACAAAAGCATAGTAACAAAAATAGTATGGCACAGTCACAAAACAGACATGTAGATCAATGGAACAGACAATCCAGAGATAAGTCCAGGTAACTATAGGGGTCCAATTTGTTACAAAGATGTCAAAAGTAGACACTGGAAAAGAAACATCTTCAACAAACAGTGCTGGAAGAAATCAATATTTACGTGTAAGAGAGTGAAACCAGGGCCCTTTATCTGTTGCCCACACAAAAATGAATCAACTCCAAAATGGATGAAGCATCTCAAGATAAGACCTGAAACTCTGAAACTGCTAATTTGATTAATTTGGACCCTGTAATTTATCAAATACACTACGTGACATAGTATGGATGTCCTATGCAAGCTTGTAATACTGTACAAACACAGGTAGGACTGAAGGGATAGCTTGGTGTTTAAGAGCACTTGCTCTCTTCCAGAAAACCCAAATTCAGTTTCCAGCACATTGGGCAATTCACAGTGGCTTGTAACTCCATCTCCAGGGGACACAACACTCTCTCTTGTATCTGCAGAGAACTCCACATCCATATTCATGGCCGCTCTAGTCACCATAATTAGGAAGCGGGAACATCCCAGATGTCCGCCAAAATAGATTCAGCACTAAGGTAAAAGGGAAGCCTGAACTTTTCATGGAAAATGAATGGAATTGGAAAAAATATTATACTGAGTATGGTAACCCAAAGCCATGAAGACAAACACTTTGTGTCCCCTCGTATATGAATCTTAGATCCAAATGTTTAGATGTCTTTTTTTAAGTAGGAGAGTCTATAGGGGCCATAAAGCAAAGAGAGGAGCCATCAGAGGTGAGGGAGTGAAAAATATCTAGGGAGGGGTGGGGGCGCGTGGATAGTAAACACATCTACTAAGATTGTAGAAGGGAATACCAGAGTAAGGAATGCTGGCAGGCTGTTGTTGTTGCTGCTGTGGTTGAGATAGTGTATCATTGCTGTAGCCATGGTAGACCAGAAACTCAGAGAGATCCTACTGCCTCAGCTCCGTGGGTGCTGGGGTTCAAGGTGTTCACCACCTCGACTTTAGTGTTGGGAATGTTTAGCAAGGTTGGGAATTTAGGGGTAGAGGAATGATGAGGAAAGAAAATGGTTGACCAAAGTCATGCCTGAAAATGCCATGTAGAAACTTAATACATTATAAACCAACTAAAATACAAAATATTTGTTTCGTTCTGCTTTGTTTTTGACAGGGTTTCACTATGTATCTTTGGCTGGCCTGGGACTCATTGTGTAGACCTCTAACTCACAATTCCACCTTCTTGTGCCTCCTGAGTGCTTGGACTAAAGGTGTCAGCCACTACATCTGAATAACACCATCTTTTAGTGGAGGAACTCCACATGGGTGGATAACATTGCTCACATAAGTCAAATTTCTAAACTAAAATCCCAGTCTCGTGTGCATGATTCTGGCCCATGAGGTTTGGGCCAAGGAGGTGCCAGAAGCTCCCAGTCAACACAAGCTATTGTCACATCTCTTTATTACCCATAGAACTAGACATTAACACTTACTGCTGAGGGCACCATTACATTTGGATACAAGATCCAGAGAAATTGGGCTGTAACCGAGCTGGAAGCTTCCTCTTCACTGACTAGTGTTAAAAGTGCCAGAAAGCATTATGTGCACAGTTGAGAGATAAAAGTTATTAACAATCCTATCCAGCCTAGACTACAAGGAATCTTTTTGGTTCAGCCAGGAAGATAGACATAGGAGGTTGTTGCCTGGTATCTAAAACCCCTCACGTTCCCACAAACATTCAGGATAAACCAGGGCTGCAGTGAGAGAACCCAACCTGGAGGTGAGAGCTGAGGGCATTGCTCTCACACACAGTACATGAATCTGATCTAAGCGAACTCCTCCAGCTGACAAGGGGAAACTGCAACTTGCAGGGAAAAAGAAAGACACTAAATGGTTGGTGCATCAGTCTCTGCAGCAACCCCCTCCTCTGCCCGGATTTTTTTAAATGTGTTTTTTATTTCTTATAATTTATTCATATTACCTCCCCAATTTATTATCCCTTCCCTCTTATCTTCCCATTCCTACCCTCCCTCCCTCTTCTGCCTATTTCCCTCCCCTAGACCTCTGACAACAGCCTATTAAGTCTCATCAGGATAGCCTGCATCCCCTTCTTCTGTGTGCCCACTAGGCTGTCTTGCCAAGGAGCAGTGACCAAATTGTAGGCACCTGAGTGCATGTCAGGGTTCAGCAGTAGTCCCTCCCCCTCCCTCCCCACTGATGGAGTCCATTGCCCATCGGCTAAATCTGAACATGGCGTCTTGGTTCTTGGCATTCATTGTCTTTGGCTGGGCATCAGTTTGTGCAGTCCCCCTGTGCCCAGATCCACAGACCTTGATGGTCTCCCTGTGGAGCTCCTGCTCCCTCCTGGACCTCCCATGCCCCCACTCTTCCTTACAACTCTCAGCACTCTGCCCAGAGTCCAGCTTTGTATCCCAGTATCTGTCCCAATCCCCCCACTAGGTGGAGTCTCTCAAAGGACATCTATGTTGGTCTAGTAGCCACTTATAAGTAAGTATACACCATGCATGTCTTTCTGTCTCTGGATTAGCTCACTTGGGATGATTATTTCTAGTTCCATTGAGTTGCCTGCAAATTTCAAGATTTCCTTGTTTTTAATAGCTAAGTAGTATTCCATGATGTAAATGTACCACAGTTTCTTTATCCATTCTTCAGTTAAGGAACATCTAGGCTGTTTCCAGATTCTGGCTATTACAAATAAAGCTACTATGAACATAGTTGAGCAAATGTCCTTGTTGTATGGTGGAGCATCTTTTGAGCATATGCTCAGGAGTGGTATAGCTGGGTCTTGAGGTAGGCTTATTTCCAATTTTCTGAGAAAGCGCCAGATTTGTTTCCAAAGTGATTGTACAAGTTTGCACTCACACCAGCAATGAAGGAGTGTTCCCCTTTCTCCATATCCTCTTCAGCATGTGCTGTCTCTTGAATTTTTTATTTTAGCCATTCCAATAAGTGAAAGATGGAATCTCAGAGTCCTTTTGATTTGCATTTCCCTGATGACTAGGAACATTGAGAATTTCTTTAAATGTTTCTTGGCCATTCGATATTCCTCTGTTGAGAATTCTCTGTTTAGCTCTGTACCCCATTTTTAAAATTGGGATTATTTGGTTTGGTGGTGTTTAATTTCTTGAGTTCTTTATGTATTTTAAATACAGCCCAGACCCACTGCCTAGGGGGTGACACCGCCCACAGTGGACAGGCTTTCCTCTATCAATTAGCAAGCAGGCCTACTTAACGGATGCCGTTCCTCAATTGGTGCTCCTTCTTCTCGGGTATGTATACATTTGTGTCAAGTTGACAAAAACTAACCAACAAAGGTGGTCTGTCCTGGGAGGCCTTGCCATCCCTGGAATCCAAAGGGCTTGCCTTCATCTTCAAACAGGATGAAAGGTTTGGGGTAGACATTGCTTAAATAACAAACACATCTATAGAAAATCAAGCAGGCACTTGGCCCTAAGCAACAGAGTCCAGAAAAGAGCCTGAGGTGGCAAACTTAGTCCAGCCCTTTGTTGGCTTGTGAGTGGGCCCAGTCGGAAGTTAGTGCTTTTTAGACAGGTCAATTGCTTAGTACCCATTATAATAAGGTCTACATCTTTATCAACTAGCTAATTTAAATTTGTTGGTGAGAGAAAATGGATATGTCTCTGAGACAGTTAAAATGTTCTGCATATGTTTCAAATACAGTTTCCTAGGTTCCCATCGGAAAACTTAAACATGAAAGAAAACTTACAGCATTTATTAAGACAGAAAGAACCTTCAAGTACGAAAAAAGACATTAAAATATAAGTATGAAAATGCATTTTTGGTAAAATGGAAACACTTTGGGGTGAGAAAGACTTTTGTATAGGAAAATACAGTTTGGGTCTAAAAAAATGAAGGACTGTCTTCCCAGACTGACATATGAGGATGCTGTGAACAGGGAACCTTGTATCTGAGCCTACCACCCAGCTGCTGTGGGACCTGCGTGATAGGTCAATTGCTCATGCCCTTTACCCTGGATTACAGTTCTTCCTCTTAGCAAAAGCTAATTCCAGGGTCCACACCCAGCCACCATGTTCCCCGAGTAAAGGAGGATGCCGGGCACTCGAACTCACAACCTTGGAAAGTTGTTCAGACTACCCAAGCACTGTCTTTGGGACTTTGCTAGACAATCCTTTAAGAATGGTTCACGAGGATTCCAGTTCCCTTTCAAATTGCCAATTAGATGCTGACTGACCTGACTTCTTCTGCAGAGCTTCCAGGTGCTGGCTCCTTATGCAGGAGGCTGATGTAAACGAACAGCTAATTAGTTACCTGACCCTTCTAGAACTCTGGTCAGGGCCTTGCCAGGTGTACAATTGCATTTAGCTTTATGTTAACTCTATACTTAACCTTTTATTCTGTTAATCTTGATGTAATTTTTTTCCTCATTAACTTTGTCTCTTACTGTTCCCCACAAGGTTGTACAGTCATTATCCCCTGACTTACGTTCTGGATCTTTGCCATCTGTTAAGTTTTATTGTGGCCCCTTGGATGACCCTCCTCTGAGGCACTTTGACGGCTGTTCCTTCTCCATAGCCCATTTTGTCAGATGGAAAGAGTTAAAAGAGAGACCAGCACCCCGAACCCGCCCCAGAGTAGTCCGGGTCCCTCTGAAAGGGACTAGTGGGGACTGGTGGGCCATGGGCCACCCATTCAGGACTCAGGATTTCCTGAACTAAACTAAGGTCTTCAGGTTTTCAGAACTAAAACAGACGCAGTGAAGCGTTCTTTGCATCAGTTCACCTCTCTGTCTCATCTGTTCTCAAAGCAACTTCAGAGAAATCTCGGATCGGCTTAACATCCCACAGGACGGTTCTGCAGTGCTCCCAAGCGAGATGTATCTGCGGGCTGAAGGCGGGATCTGCGCCTTCCTCCACAGAGGAGGCTGATTCTGTACCAGAATCCTAACTGGTTTGAGGTGAGCCCAAAAACACAAGAACCAGACGAAAATCCAACTATATGCCTCCTCCTTTTATGGACCTCTGGTTCCTTCCAACTCCTGCTCCCGCCCTGTACTTAAGATTTCACCCTTAAACATCTTACTTCCTGAACTTTCCCCTGTACCAAACAAAATGCTGCACACACGCTCCCGCAATGGCTCTCACCCGACCACGGCTCCATTTGCTCCAGTTGTCCTTGACTCATCTGCAAAAGAAACTTTTAGATGCTGCGGAGAAACTTCATCCCTTCCATCCCAGGCCAGATGCAGTTCTCCATACCAGTCCTCTGCTTTCTCCTGTTTCCGTCCTCCAATGCTCTGTAGCTCCCTGATGCTTCTGCTAGCCCATTTTGGTGCAGCACTCTTGGCAATAAGACAAGTGACTGTCACCCTAAATCAACTCTAGAGCCACTTCCTCTCAAGGACTCACTCTGTCTCTCTCACTTCTCCTCCTCCCCGTCCCTCCTGCTTCCTGGACAAGCTCTCAGTTTCACTCTCAACCAAATCATCTCCTTATAGGCCTGACCTGGAAAAAAATGTTTTTTCTACTATCTATTTCTACAGCTGTGATACCCACGTGGATGCAATGACATTGTGTAGTGTTTGCCTTTCTGTGACTGGCTTAATTCACGTGGCCTGAGGTGCATCATCATCCTGTCATATTTTTCAATGCACAAAAGTTTAATGTGATCTCATCCACCTATTTTCTTTTTGGGGGGAGGCAGGGTTAGTAAGGAGTGCAAGGACTCAAAAAGAGTCCTCTTCCTCCACTTCCCTGAGGGATTTCAAGTGTACAACAATATCCATTCTTAATTTATCACCGTAATGTGAGGTTTTTCCCTAACAAGGGGCTGGAGAGATGAAGAAGCAGTTAAGAGCACTTACTACTCTTCCAGAGGACCTGAGTTCAGCTCCTGGCACCCATGTCAGATGGCTCAGAAGAGCTGATGCCTCTTCTGCCCTCTGGGCACATCGCCATCCATGTGCACACACCCACACCACACAGAGACACACATATATGCACCCTATTTTAAAATAAAAGAAAGTATTTAAAAAAAAAGAAAGTTGGCAGGTGGCCCACTTGTGTTTCTATTTCACTCCATATATTTCAATTCCAAAAGACAGGTACTTTCTTAAGTGCTGAAATATTTCATCCGGATTCAAGTTGTTCTTGTTAATTTATGATTTACTGTAAAAGGCTTTGTTATAAACACTTTCACGTGCACAGAAAAGTCTGCCCTTGGGTTCTAGCTCAGTGGTGGAGTACAAAGACAGACAGACAGACAGACAGACAGACAGATGTTGAGATTCGTCCTATCATCACGACATTCGGCAGGCTGAGACATAAGCACTGAAACACGGAATTTAAAATGCTTTTGGCCAAACCCTGTTACTCCAGGGAGGCAGAGAAGCATAGGGAAGGCTCCATTCACGTCCAGGGACCCTGTGGCCTATAAACACCATGTGTCATAAACTCCAGGGTGACAAGGTGTTCCTGGTTCCTTGACACCAGAAGGACAGTAAAGCTTCAGAAGGTCTGAGGGAATCCCTATAAATCAAATGTTATCATCTGACACGTCGCAGCTTTGCACTTTTTCACGTGCAAATGTGTGGTCCGGGTGCTATTCAGTCTCTGCAGTGAATTCTAACTGCGCCAACTTTTCTACTCACAGTGAAAATGAACCCTGGGGGCGGGGCTGGGGGGCAAGGAGCACTTGCCTAGCATGAAGAAGGCCCTAGAGTCTATCCTCAGTACTGGGGGGAGGGGGAAGGGGCGGGGAGCAACCAACAGTTTGCACTGTTAACTTCCCCCAATTGTTTGCCAGGACAAACAAGAACCCTTATCACTCACTGCTCAGACCTACTAAGAATCTTGGAGTTGCGTCCTAGAAAATGTCTCCAGATGGCATCGTTGGTTTTGTTGTAAATGCAAACTATGTCACTCACCTTTGAGTTAGAGGTACCTTGGAACACTTTGCCACGAGACAACCAGTGAACTCTCCTGTGCTCAAGGATTTTCAGCTCATCCTTACTCAATGTCCTCACAAAGCAAGGCTCACTGTTCGCTCGTGACTGACCTGCCCGCCACACACCCGGCCTATGATACAACGTAAGTATGCTTTTATGCAATACATCTTGTGCAGCTTTTATCCAAATCCTCTGCTCCTCCCTCCCAAACCAAAGCCAAAAATTCTTGTTAACCAGGGGGGATTTTTCTTTTTATTTTTCACCAGGCACTGTTTTTGTTCCAAAAGCGGTTGCTATCGGGAGTTTATCTTGTTCAAGCTGTCTTTTCCTCATGACTAATGAAAGCACCTGTTCCTTCACTTTATCACTGACACAGCATCCAGTGAACTGTTACCCAAAATGTGTGGGGACATCCTTTGGCAAAGCACCTGTGTACTTTCTGTACTTTCCCAATCTCCAGCATAGCTGCCTATGTGGATGTGCACCAAGGGCAGCTTGTTAACTTTGCTTCCTGCTAGGCTTTTGGTTACTTTTATTCCACCAGAATGAGAAAACCATTAACATGGGCTTGTGAATATTTCTACCATTTTCTCTTAAGACAACTCGGGAAGGGTTCTATGTGGGTTGTGCAATTTTCGCCTAAATCAGGCTTTCAAGAACTCTACAACCAAAACAACGAGGGGAAAGAGCACAACTCGGTTGTAGAACATTTGCTAGCACGTACAAGACGCTCAATTCTCAGCACTACAAAAAGGAAATTCTGTGAAATGAAAGCCAATGAGAAAGTGTAAATCTTTGTTCCCTGGGTCCTTTCCTCGTTTCTTAAATTTGCTTTTGGGTTTTGGGTTTTTCGAGACAGGGCCTTACTATGTAGCCTAGACTAGCGTTGAGCTTATACTTTCTGTCCCACGTGTGGCTTAATTTTGACTTTTAAAAACCAGTTCCTGAACAAATATGATTAGATTCTCATTGTTTTATGCTTTATAATTTATAATTTCTAGAAATGGAGAGTACCAGCCTTCCGTTTTCTTCTACTCTTCTTTTTAAATTCTATTTTATTGGTGTTTCATGTGTATAAGTGTTTTGCCTGGATGCATGTCTGTGCACCATATGTGTGCCTGGTGCCCATGGAGATGAGAAAAGAGCTTTGGGTCCTTGGGACTGGAGTTACAGATAGTTGTAAGCACCATGTGGGTGCTGAGACTCAAACCCAGGTTTTCTGCAAAAGCAGCAAGTCCTCTTAGCCACTGAGCCATCTCCCCAGCTTGCTTCTAGTCTTCTTGACGTATCACATAACAATCTGTGACTTCTTTCCTGCAACCTTTCAAACGACATTTGTTCACTGGGAGTGTGTAATGAATCAATCTACTTGGAGGCTTATAGAAACCACAGACATGCTGTGAGATGCCACTGGTCACCCCTCTGTGTTGGAAGCATGCTTTCTCTTTAGGGCCTCATGCATGGGCCATGATACCCTATTACCTAGCCAGGATGTCGATGTCTGTTGAACCAGCCAACAGTAGCAAGCTTTCAAGTAGAAATAAAAGAACATCAGGCATTCTCCAGTTTGTTCTTGCCTGGGCTGAGTCAGCATGAGCTGTTCTAATCATTATCATCATTAGCCTAGCCCCTCCCACGGGCTGTCCATCACTCTCCTACCCAACAACCAGCAGCTAGTCAGAACAGGCCTGTAGATGTCCAACCCCTCTCCCCATAGCCACACTAGCAAGAAGTCGCTCTCTCCCTCTACTTTTGCCTGTCTGCCCTCACCCTGTTTTTTGTTCTTGACCCAGCACATTATCTGGCACCCCAATTAGGTATTGTGCCAATGGAAAATGGCCTTCTGTCTGGCAGTGGCAGAAGCTCACTTGTGAACTGCACCGCACTGCTGTTGGAGCAATGCTGTCCTCGGTCGCTACTCAGAGCTGATGCATCTGAAGCCTCTGGGTGTGGCCTAGAAATCTGTATTTGTATAGCGCTTTCTACTTGTTACCACAGCTGTGCATTCAAATCAGAACTTCAATATTACACAGCATATTTCTGGATAACTCATATTTTTGGAAATTTCTAATAACAATTCATGATGTCAAAGTTTACATGGTTCACTAGGATGGACTTAGAGCCAGGCAAAGGGCCTTACACTTGATGAACGAATAATCAATTTCTCTGGACTTCCAGGAAGAAGATAGCTTTTTGTGCTAGTTGCTTAGGAAGAAATCTACTTGGGATCTCACTGAAAGACTGAAGTGCAGACTCATAACTGAGTGTCATCATTGGAAGAATGGAGGAACAAAAGATAGAACATCAGGAAGATTTATTGCCTTGTTCTTACAAAGACCTGGAGGAGTTCTGTTTTTTAAATCCCCTGTTATTAAGAAAACCTCTGTGGCAGGAGAGCTGCTCAGCAGTTAAGAGCACTGCGCCTGCTCTTCCAGATGTCCTGAGCTCAATTTTCCCAGCAACCACATGGTGGCTCACAACCATCTGTAATGGGATCTGAAGCCTTCTACTGGTGTGCATGAAGACAGGGCACTTATCTCTGAAAGAAAGAAAGAAGGAAAGAAAGAAGAAAAGAAAAAGAAAGAAAGAAAGACTCCAAACTATGGATTTATGTCCATTCTCGCTAGCTTGAATGTTGCCTTGTGTGGCTATGCTCTGATGAATTAAGGAATGATTGTATCCATGTGTTGGGGTGTACATTTTGAATCCTAGCACCCCAGAGACAGAAGCAGGCATATCTCTCTGAGTTTGAGGCCAGTCTTGTCTACATAGTGAGTTCTAGGCTACCTGGGGCTACACACTAAAACTCTGTCTCAAGAGAAAACAAAACAAAACAAAAAACAAAAACAAAGCATGAGTCCACAGAGAAAGCCTTGTGCAGCTGTGCATTTGCCTCTGGAAATGGTTTTCAGTGAGATAACTATGTGAGCTCTGAACCAGAGGAAGGATGAAGGTTCTAATGCAAACATGGGACCCGAATGAAGTGATGGTGCCATTATGGTGAAGAGATGGATATGTGGACTGTGGAGGGGCCAAGCCTGAGCCTCTGGTTTCTCTCTGTAGCAGAACTGGCAGAAGCAGCCTAGCAATAAACAAAGCAACGAATTTAGCACTCAGAAAATGCACTGGGCAGGAAGAGAAGCCGAAAGCAAAACCAAGAAGGGGCCAGCCACAGCACAGTGCAGAGATGTCTACAGAGCAAGGGCAGGGTTGCCTCCAGCGCCTTGATTATTGAGGTCTCCTGGGCTTCCATGAGCTGGGCTAAGGGTTGTACAACACTTAGCAGTGGGGCCCTTCATGACTCAGAACCCTCTCATGGGTGTCTTTCTGAACCAAGTGTGTGACAAAAAGCCCAGATGTATTTTTTGTACTAACAGATTTTGTGCACACAGAACTGAGGCCAGACTGTGAGTTTCCTCCTCTGAGTGTTAAGTGAAATGGGACGCCCTTACCTTAAGGTTAGAAATAACCACAAAGATAGACATGTGAGAGGGTCTTATATTCATTTCACAGGACTGACATAACAAAGGACCACCAACTGGTGCCTTAAAACAACAGACTAACACTCACAGTTTGGAAGTAGACATGTGAAACTGAGGTTCAACAGGGCCACACACTCTGAAAGCTTCAGGGAGGGTGTGTCCTGCTTCTCCTAGCTTCCCATTCTTGGTTACAGAGTCATCACACTGCTGTCTGCTCTACCTCTCTATGCCTCCTTCCTCTTCTAATAAGGCTGCTTATCAAATCAGATTAATGGCCCCGTATTCCAGTAGACGTCATCCTCTTTGACTATATATGCAATTAACCCTTTTTTCAATAAAGTCACATTTTTTTTTTTTTTAAGATTTAGTTCTTATGTATGCAGTGTTTTGCCTGCAGGTACTCCTGCAGGCCAGAAGAGGGCACCAGATCTCACTATAGATGGTTGTGAGGCACCATGTGGTTGCTAGGAATTGAACTCAGGACCTTTGGAAGAGCAGCCAGTGCTCTTAACCTCTGAGCCATCTCTCCAGCCCCTGAAGTCTCATTCATAAGTTCCAAATGTTAGGGCTTCAGGACAGTTTTGGGAGACACTGTTTGTGCTGTTGTGCTGCTGCACCTGCCAAGAGGAAACCTTAGATAGGGATTGTCTCCATCAGCTTGCCTATAGGCAAGTCTGTGGGAGTTTTCTCGACCAATGATTGACATGGGAGGGCCCAGCCCACTATGGGCAATGCCAGCCCTGGGCAGGTGAGCCTGGGTGGAATAAAAAAAGCAAGGCGAACAAGCCATGAAGCTCTGGCCAGTAAGCAGCTTTCCCCTGTGGTCCCTGCCTCAGTTTCTGTTTGAGTTCCTGGGATGTAAATCTGGATAAATTATAATAAAGAGAACAAAAGAGAGATGGAACAGTTGTACCTTCTGCTTTACCAGTGTCTTGTAAGCCACTTCCCCCAGCAGACCTTGTGGTGGTTTAAACAAGAATGGCCCTGCCTTAGTCGTTGTTCCATGGCTGTGAAGGGACACCATGGCTAAGCCAATGTTTAGAAGTGAACATTTAATTGGGGGCCTTGCCTGCAGGTTCAGAGAGTTAGTCCATCACCATCATGGTGGTGCTGAGCCCTACATCCTGATCTAAAGGCAACAGGCAGAGAGAATAAGGTTGCGACTGATATGGGCTTCTGAAACCTCAAAGCCCACTTTTAGTGGCACACCTTCCTACTCCAACGAGGCCACAACTCCTAACCCTCCCCCAACCGTTCTACTTTCTGGTGATTAAACATTCAAACATATGAGCCTATAACTCTCCTTCCCATTCAAAGCACCACAATGCCCCCATGTTGCCGCTGATTCTGAAGTATGTCCTAATAAATGTTTATTATTAGACTAGTTATTATGGTGGTGGCATTTTCTAACCAGCTAGCAATCAATGAAAACACAAATGTGTTATATAATAAGCTTTTACCTGGGTCAAGGCAGATAATTACCTCCTAAGCGCCATGCTCCAATAACTCCCAGTCTCCATCCCATTCCATCTGCTTCTAGTAATTTCTATTTGTGCTATTTCCCATGCATAATCCCAAAATACTTGCTATTATTGTTCATTTTGGCTATCTCTTTCCCTGTGAAACTTCAGAATCCCTTCTCTTCCTCCTTCTTCCTCCATCCCGTCTCTCCTTTCTCCCAAGATCCTCTCTGTCTTCCAAAGCCAGGGAACCTTAGCCATGCCTATCCCATTTGCCTGCCCAGGTGTGTCAGGTTTTTATTGGTCAAATAGGAATAAGTTTTAGGCAAGGTTACATAGCAACGCTTGGGACACAAAGATAGCAGGCAGTACTTAGCATCAAAATACATCAGACCAATCCCCAACACCCCTATAAGTTCATGTGGGAGCCTGGGCAAGAAAGCTGTGAACATCTAAGCTATGGATGAGACATGGCGTAGAATGCCCTTCCCATAAGGTAGCCTTCTGGAAAGAATTGCATAAACTCTAAGTGAACGCACTTGAGAACAAGGACATGAAGGGAATGCCCTGGCCTGTCCACATTACATCTGTGGGAAAGGCAAAAAAAAAAAAAAAAAAAAAAAAAGGCCTGGAAAGAATATTCTTGGCTCCTTTTACATGACCAAAGATGAAAAGATATAATGCCAGGTATATCCCCTCACTGTACTTGTATTGGCTTAAGCTATCTGTAAACATCACTTCATGTTTCACTTACTTTGATAATAAAAAGAAGTGCTTTGTTTGCACTGCTCCTGAGCTCGAACACTTGGAGCTCAGGAGCACTGTATGCTTATGGCATACAGATCTTTGGCATATCCACGGATCCATTGAGATTTAGCTCATTGGTCAGGCCAGATTAACAGGATCAAGTGTTTGAATATTTGGTTCCCAGTTAGTAGAACTGTTTTGGAAGGATTAGGAGGCATGGCTTCATGGAGAAAAAGGAATGGCTTTGCTGGAGGAAGTGTGTCACTGGCGTTCAGGTTTCAAAAGCCCACAAAAGACCCAAATCCCATTCTCTCTACCTACTGCCTGTAGATCAGGAGGTAAACTTTTAGCTACGGCTCCAGCCCCATGCCCGCCAGCCTGCCACCATGCTCTCCCACCATGATGTTCACAGACTAACCCTTTGAAACTGTAAGCAACTCTCCCATTAAATGCCTTCCTTATAAGTTGCCTTGGTCATGGTGATTCCTTAAAGCAATAGTATGGTAACTAAGACAAGGACGTTCTTTGGAGTATGATGATAAAGGTTCTGATGTCACTCCTTGACTATCTACCTGCATCCCATGAAGGGACTTTTATGTGACTAGAGTGCAATCAGCTGGGTTTGTTTTGAGCTGGTTTGAGGTAACTAGGTGGAGATGAAAACTGGTGTCCTTGACTACTTTTTGTTGCTACCTTATCTAGAGCAACGGGAGGAGGAGAGAGTACATTTACCCTCTTCTTTCCCTTCACAGTCCATCACTAAGGGACGTCAAGGCAGGAACTCAAGGCAGGAACCCAGAGACAGGACCTGAAGCATGGAAGAACTCTGCTAATTGGCTTCCCGTGGCTTTTTTGGTTTGTATTTTTTAGGGGTGGCACTGTCTAAAGTGGGCTTGTCCCTCCCATATCAATTATCAGTCAAGAAAATGTCCCACAGACTTGCCTACAGGCCAATCTGATGGAGGCAATTCATCAACTGCCTTTTCCTCTTTCTAGATGACTCTAGCTTGTGTCAAGTTGACAAAAAAAAAAAAAAAAAAAAAAAAAAACCACTAACTCGAACAACTGTGGGGAGAGGCAAGCCTGTCTGGTTTGTGCTCAGTCCCACATAGGGGCTAACAGTCCCTGAGTTAATTAGATGCTTGGCAGAACACAGTGAGAGGGCAGCATATTACAGCTCACCAGGCTCCAAAGAACATGATGCTTCATGGAATTGTAGAATGCACATGTATTTGCAAACTCAACTAGCCCCCTATCAGGCAATTCAACATTTACAGGAAGTCAGCATGCTTGCCTAGTCAAGGACACAGTCAAGGAAAATTATAAGTTTGAGAATGTTCTTGAATTGATTAGCAACATGAAGCTACATGCCAACTTTTAAAAAGAAAATTATATCAAATTTGTTATTACATTTATTATTTTAGTGTATGTGTGTCTATGCATGCTCACAGCATAATACATGTGTGGAGGTCTGAAAACTACTTTCAGGCATAGGTTCTCTTCTTCTACCAAGTGGGCCCTGGGGATTAAATTCAAGTCTTCAGGCTTGAGTCATCCCACCAACACAATATGCCAATTTCCAGAATAATAGGATCCTAAGTCCTTATATTATCTTTAGAAAATGTCCAAGAAGAAAGGATCTTAAAGAATATCATTTTCTTATATTATTTGCCTATATCTCTGCTGGGTCATCAATGTTTTTTGTTGTTGCTGTTTTTTTTTGGTTTTTTCTTTTTTGTTTGTTTGTTTGGTTGTTGGTTTTTCAAAACAGCCTTGGCTGCCCTGGACTCACTTTGTAGACCAGGCTGGCCTTAAACTCATAGAGACCTGTCTGTCTCTGCCTTCCGAGTTCTGGGAATAAAGGCGTGTGCCACCACACCGAGCCAGTTCTTTATCTTAATTGACAGATTAAGTTAAACAGTCTCTATTTTACTGTGTATGTTCCTTCTCATAATGCACCATATTTTAATCATATGCACATCCAGTTATGCATCGGCATAAAAAGGTAAATAGGGGATTCTCCCTCAAAGTTCTCTTAGAGGACATCTCAGTTTATTGTGCATTAATCCAAAACCAGTCTAGCCTGGATTGCCTGTTTCCCTTTTACTCACACATACTGGAAATATTTGAATAGAAAATTTCCAATTAAACCAAGTGCAATGGTGCATGCCTAGAATTCCAGTACTCAGGGAGACAGAGGCAGGCAGATCCCTGTGAGTTCGAGGCCAGCCTACAAAGCAAGTCCAAGAAGCCAAGGTTACACAGATAAACCCTGACTTGAAAAGCCAAAAAAGAAGAAAGAAAGAAAGAAAGAAAATGTCCATCTTAAAAAAAAAAAATTTGGCCAGGCAGTGGTAATGCATACCTTTAGTCCCAGCACTCAGAGGGCAGAGACAGTGGATCTCTGAGTTTGAGGGTGACTTTGTCTACATAGTGAGTTCCAGGGCAGCTAGAGATACACAGAGAAACCCTATCTCAAAAAAAATTAAGTTTATTATTTATGTCTATGAGTATACTGGGTGCGTGTATATATGTGTGCTACATGTGTGCCTAGTGTCCTCAGAGGTCAGAAGAGGGTATCTGGTCCTTTGGGACTTGAGTTACAGACAGTGGTAAACCTCCACGCAGATGCTAGAAATTAAGCCTAGCAACAAGTTCTGCAAGAGCAACAAGTTCTCTTAACCACTGAGCCAACTCCCCAGCTTAAAGATATCCATCTTTGTCATTAAGGGAGAAAAAACTTAGTTCATCATTTGAATCTAGGAGCAGCTGGCATTCAATGTGCGTGGAGGTTCTAGGTCTCTAACAAGGTGCTAAGTTCCCCTTTCAAAGAGGGACGAGTGTCCGTAGTGCAGTCAAGTAGGGCTCCAGGCTGTCAAGTGTGTTATTCAGAGTGATGTGTACATAGGCCGAACCAAGTAGAGCTCCAGGTTACTAGAAGATTCTCTGTAGTTGTCTGTCCTGGAAATGGGACAAGATTTGAGTGACTGGCTTACGAAGACAAGGTCAGAAGAGGTGAGTTAGCTAGGCTGGTCCCTGCTCCAGCGGTGTGATGAAATGGGTACCTTAAGGTGGTAGTAAGAGACCACATGAGAGGTGAATGTTTTATGCTATCAAGTAGAAGAAAAGGCATGTGTGTGTGTGTGTGTGTGTGTGTGTGTGTGTGTGTGTGACAAGTGAATTTTTGTTTGTTTGTTTGTTTGTTTTTTAAGACAGAGCCTCATTGTACAGCTCTGGCTAGCCTGAAACTCACTTTGTAGACCAGGCTGGCCTTAAACACACAGAGATTCACCTACCTCTGCCTCCTGAGCACCACCATGCCTAGCACAGTGTTATTTTCGTTTTGCTTTTTGTTTGTTTGTTTGTTTGTTTTAAAGATTTATTTATTATATACACAGTACTTTGTCTGCAGGTACACCAGAAGAGGGCGCCAGATCTCATTGTAGATGGTTGTGAGCCACTGTGTGGTTGCTAGGAATTGAACTCCCGACCTTTGGAAGAACAGGCAGTGCTCTTAAGCTCTGAGCCATCTCTCCAGACCTGCACAGTGTTATTTTATATATTCCTATCACGACCTGAATGGCAAGAGAAGAGCCCAGCATCACTACTGCCCAGGTAGAGTGTGAACTGAGGCAGGCAGCGAGGGAACGGTGTCCAATCATCCTGACATTTTTCTTGTGGTTCCTTTTCTAGTGACTTTCATTGTTATTACCTTTAACTGACCATTTCAGTAAGATGTTCAAAGCTAGAGTTCAGATAGCAACTTTCCTATCAGACCATTTGAAGCTGACGAACTCAAACTGTGGCGTTTGGACATTGAATCACAGAGACTCTGAAGTTGGTGTTGCCTCATTTCTACTCGCCCTCTGGTGCTGGTTAATAGCGTGGATTCCTAAGGGCCAACCGCTCTCCTTCTCTGTGCCCTTCTACCCTTTTTGTGGCATAGAAGTGATGCTTTCTAGCACTGCTGTAAAGTTGTTTAAGAAAAAAAATGACTGCTGTGCTTTTCTGCATAGCCTTTTTCAGGTTAATAGTTAAATTTCCTGAAAAAGACCATTGGGTATTTGGGAAGCTTTGTGTTAGCTTTTAGGACTAATTGTGACTCCAAAATTAATGAGATGCCTTTAATATGCCCAACAATTGCCCTAACGATATTTTGTTATTATAAATCATTCTTTCCCAAATCCGCACTTCCTTTTCAGCATTTAACACATGGCAACTTGTGCAAGTCCATCCGCAAACCCTTCAGAGTTGGCTTCCCACAGGAAGAAAAGGTTAGAGAAAGGACTGGGCTGCATTCCCACCCCTACGTCACCAGCTTCAGGCACCTGGTATTGCAGAGACCAAACCAACACCATTTTGTGTTCAGGGCCTGAGCACCTGACCCCCACCCCCACCACCACCCCCACCCCGGGTTTCTAGGAAGAGCCACAAACATACACCTGACAACTATTCCTAGAAGCTTGCACCCGGGGCCAACCAATCAGAACTACAGATCACAGTGACCAGAACAAATGGAAAAACTGCCCCCTGCGGTCTGGAGCTGGTCACTAGCCAATTAGCTTAAAGGACTACTATTCTGACCTATCATGTAACAACAAGACTTAGACATGGCTTGGAAACACACACACACACACATCTACAGCTTTTTCCTTTAAAACCCCTCTTCCCCTAGCACTAGGGGCCACCGTTTTCCCTCCTCATGAGGAGGCTGATGGTCCAAGCTCTGAGCGTAACTAATAAACAGGACCCTGTGTAATTTGCATCCGACTGATTCCTGGTGGTCTTTGGGGGTTTCCCAACTTGGGCATTACAGTATAAAACAAGATCTGCCGCACTGTGCTCCAGTCTGAGTCCACATGAGCCAGGCGCGCTTCAGTGAAAGCCAGCCAATTATCCAGATACATTATGCATGCGGTCGCACCACAGCTCTGCCACTCCTTGCTAACTGTGGAAATTCTTCTACTGTTTGTAAGTTATGAGGAGCTCAAGCCACGAGAAGGCCACGGGCAACAATGCCATCCATTGTGCCAAGCCTTGTACTATAGTCTGCATGCTCTGTGGGCATTTCTCCCAGTCTGACAGCTTGTCATGCCAGAAAGCTGTTGTAGTAACAGTCAGTGGCACGGCCAACCCCCTTGGAGTTAACCATCCCTGTGCCTGCGCTAGCTTCTAGCTGTGAGCACTTGGGACTAAGCGCCCAAGAACCACCTCTGGCCCCATGGATGCTCTTAGCATTAAGTGCAGTAGATAAGGTATGCAGGAAGATTTAACACCCCCAGAGTTCGCCTCAGCTAAGAACAGCAGCAGATTGGAGGTGGCAACATTGAGGGCTCCGGATAGCCTCACAAACAACCCAGCTTATATCCCCCTGTCCTGTCTCCCCACTTCCCCTGTGTTTGTCTCCCAAGCACTCCCTCACATAAGCCACTTGCATGCTCAACCTCCTCCAGCGAGCCAGGGCCTACTAGGTGTGGTAAGTTGATTCTGTTTTTAGGTCTTTTTATTATCATTGTTAGTTAGTTAGTTAGTTAGTTAGTTAGTTAGTTAGTTAGTTAGTTTATTCATTTGCCTTTAGATCTTAACTCTTATTCTTCAGCCTCCAGTGCAGACAGGAAGCGGTTTTCACTGAGGAATCTAAAATACACGAATTCCACTTCACCATGAGGAAAGTAAAACACTATTATTTTTGCCTGGCTCTCCCTAGGGCTGTCTGTCATTGACTGTTAGAAATTTAGGTCCTTGAGCCTGGAGATAACAATCAGCATTTAAGAGGCGTCTCTGCTCTTTCAGAGAACCCAAGTATGGTACACACACACACACACACACACACACACACACACATATTAAGGAGCTTACAGTCACCATAATTCCAGCTCCAGGGGATTTGAGACCCCTTTTGGCTCCTCTGGCATCCACACACACACACACACACACACACACACACACACACACACACACACCTGTCCATCAATAAAAAGTACCTAATTACGTTCACACTCACCAAACACCAGAAGAGAAGATGTCGAAACAAGTTACAGGAAAAAAAAAAAAAAAAAAAAAAAAAAACGCAGCAAAGCAATCAACCCCAGTCAGCATCCTCAACTCCAGATAACAAGCCTCTGCTGGAAGGAGCTCGGATCTCCAAAGTGCAAAGAGAAAAGAGAAAGGAAAAGCATCCTCCCCCTCCAGCATCCTCACAGCCTTCACCCAGCTGTGTTCCCATCCCTCCTAGACTGCCCCTACCTGCAAGACCCTTGTGAGGAAAGAGTGGCACCCATACACCTGTTAGAGGCCAGGAAACAACCTAACAGTGTTTTCTCATTTAAGTTTTCTGCCTATTTGGTTGGTTCTCATGAAATGCCTGTAACCCAGCTGGCCTGGAACTTGCAGTGTAGACCAGGCTGATCTCCGATTTGATGTTTTCCGCTTGCCTCTGCCTCTTGAGTGCTAGGATTCCAGGCATGCACCACCACACCCCACTAGCACTGGTTCTTGATTCCTCTTTACTCCACCACCCTCATTCCTTTCCTTGGCAAGTTCCGTGGGCTCTACATCTAAAATTGGTCCTCAGGGAATCTTTGTCTCTCTGCAGCTGGACCGGGCCTCCTCCAAACCATCATTAGCATCTACTCTAGAGAGCTACAGTGTCCCCTGCCTGACATTTGCTGTTTCCAACCTTCTCAGGAGCCACAGGGAACTGGAAGGCTACTTTTCCTAGCCCGTGATGTATAGAACCTTGCTTCCTGATAAATCCTACTTCTAGGGTTTCTCATCTTGTTTCTATTGGTCGACACACCTGTGGAGAGATTTGGTTTTCCACATCAGTGATGCCCCAGTGCTGAGCCTTAACTTGGTTTAGATTAAGGTGCAGGACCAGCCCCCCAGATGGCTCACACCATTACAGCAAAGATCGGCTCATCTCAGCAGGGCCATTTGTCACACAGTTAGACATTTAGACCAACACACACACACCAAAAACAAAAACAAAAAACCTGATTATGGGAGACACAGAAGCTCTCTTGGTAGCTAGCCTTGCAGTGACCCTCTGCAAATTGGACATAGAGTTGCACTGACTTCTATTCCTCTGGTTTGCTTGGTGGCTTTGCAAGCACTTGGTTTTCTATAAAAATCCCTTTGCGCTTGCTCCAGACATAAGAGTCTGTTCTTATAGCTGACTTCCGTTACCAGGGGAGTATCTTAGAATGGAGTTCCAAAGGCGATGGGTGTACTTTAGAGCAATGGTTCTCCCCAGCCATAAATGTATTTTCAATGCTACTTCATAGCTGTAATTTTTGCTACTGTTATGAACCATACTGTAAATGTTTTTCTGATGGTCTTAGGTGACCCCTATAAAAGAGTTGTTTGACACCCCTCAAAGGGGTTGTGACCCACTGCTTTAGAGGGCTATGCATGAGGACAGCCTAGTAATCCGTGAGAGAAGGGGATGTGTGCTCTTTCCCCATAATCATTGAAGACTATACCCAAGGACATAAGTGCTTCCCAGAGGGTCTTCTCACGTGGCCCTGATTCTAAAATGCTTTCTGAACTTGGTAAGAGTGCCACATCTGCCTCTGAATCTCTGCTAGTGAATGCCCAGGCCCTTCCCAGAAGCCATGTGATCACTTCCCTCAGGAGTATGCTCAGAGCTCCTACCTGACATTATAGCAGAGCCTTTGTCCCTCTGAGGTTGGCCAAACAGTAGGGAGAGAGAGCCTGACAGCCGAGTCCCACAGAGCAGTCCAAGGTGGGTATTGGCAAGTTCTTCTCAAGGTTCTCCTCAGCAGGCAGAGCTGTAGAGACCCTATTTCATTTTTAGTTACCTAATCAGCTTGTCTATCTCCTGTAGACACTCAATTTTAGTTTTTAAAACTTTTGTTTAAAATGCTACTGAGAATTTGCTAGGAATGCATTGAATCTGCAAAAGGCTTTGGATAGTGCAGATAGTCGAACAAGATTGTCTACTAATCTTGGGACATGGGACATCTTTCTGTTAATACCTTCTGTAGTTTCAGCAATACTTGGAGTTTTCAATGTACAAGTCTCTCACGTTCTTGAATAAGTTTATTCCTAAGTATTTTATGACTGTTGCAAATAGAACTTTTTGTAATTTTTTTGACAGTTCACTTCTGATACACAAAAATACAACAGGGCCCAGCACACAGACAAATCCTACCCTGAAAAACAATATACAATTGGGTTTTGCTGCTGTTTTGGACTCTGGGTCTTCAATATGCTTGAACAACTTTATACATTGATCTAAGATCCTAATATCTTTCAGAACTTTCAGGTTTTGCTGGAATTTTAGTGAATTCCTCTGAGTCTTGTATGTGTAGGCTCAAATCATCTACAAATTGAAACAATCTCACCTTTTGCTTCCAACCTGGGCATCTCTTATTTCTCTTCCCTGTGTGATGGTTATGATCTTCAGCATAGTGTGGGACAAGTGATGAGCAGACAACCCAATCTGGTTCCTAATCTCAGAAAATAGGGAGCTTCTGCCCGCTCCCTTCTCCTCACTGATTATGTTTTGTCATGAAAAGATTTTAGATTTTGTCAAATCCTTTTTTTTTCAAATATCCAAATATTTATTAGGATAAGCATATAATTTGTTGTGTTAATTAATTACCAGTTGCTAAACCAACTTTGCATTCAATGGATAAATCCCACTTGACTACAGTCAATCAACAATAGACTATACATATAATAGTGGCCCCCAAAGGTTATATTACCAAGTTATGTTGTAGCCATCATAGTTTGTGTGAATACGTGCTATGATGTTCACACAACGATAAAGTCACCAAACTGTGAGTTTCTCAGAAGTATTTCCACTGCCGAGCAAAGCATGGCTGTACAAACATTTTATATGCTACTCAATTTAATTGACTAGTATTTTGATTAGGTGGTTTGTATCTATTTGAGTTATTGGTCTATAGTTTTATTTCTTCATACTATGTTTTTCTGGTTTTAGAGTAAAATAACAATGGCCTCACAGAATGAGTTGGAAAGTGTTGTCTTCCTCCTCTTCTTCTTCTTCTCCTCTTCCTCCTCCTCCTCCTTCTTCTCCTCCTCCTCCTCCTTCCTCTTCTTCTTCTCCTCCTCCTCCTCCTTTTCTTTTTTAAGACCAGGGAATTCATCTAGGGCTTTTCCAACATGAGAAACTTACATATCTTTATTGTTACACGTCTGTTCACACTTTCTGTTTCCTCTGGGGTAAGCTCCAGTAGTTTGTGTGTCTTTCCATGAATTTGTCTACTTTATCTGTTATTTAACTTGCTAGCATACAGTAGTCTCTTATAAATCTTTTTTTTTTTTAATTAATTGATTTATTTTTTGTTTCGTTTTTTGAGACAAGGTTTCTCTGTGTAACAGCTCTGGCTGTCCTGGCACTCACGCTGCAGACCAGGCTGGCCTTGAACTCACAGAGATCCACCTGCCTCTGCCTCCCAAATGCTGGGATTAAAGGTATGCGCCACAACAGCCAGCCTTGTGAGGATTTCTTTAATCAGATTATTAAATCTGGAAAGCCCACTTTACATGTGGATGGTGCCATCTAGTGGCACTGCAGGTAAAGGACATGGAGTAAGGAAAAGTGCTTTTCTCTGCGACACTCGCTCTGACAAGTTCATCTCTTCTCCTGTTGCTATAGCATTCCTGGATCAATATTAGAACCAACTGAGTGTTCCTAGACTGAAGACCAGCAGCGTTCCGGGAGTCCTCCAGGCCTTCAGGACCTGGCTGCAGCTGCTGAGACATCCATCCTCTCCAAGCGAGACAGCCACTGCCGAACTGCACAGACCATATCTGTTAGCAGACCTAATAAATCGAAGCTCCCCTTCTTTTAGAGAATCTTTGCTTTTTTTTTTTTTTTTTTTCTTATTGGGTTCTAGAGAAAAGCTCCTAAGTGTAGTGGGCCTTTTCAAAGAATGACAATTTCGGTCTTACTAATTTTTCCAGTGTTCTTTTATTCTCTATTTTCCTCTCTAACGTTTGCTGTTTTCTTTTTCCCGTTTAATTTAGACTTACTTCACTCCTTGTTCTCATTTTAATTCATCTCAAAGTATTTTCTAATTCCTTCTGTGATTTCTTGTTTTTGTTTCACAATCCATGAGGTGGCTGCAGCATGGGCCATTTTCTTTTATTTTTTTTTAAATTTTATTAATTTATTCATATTACATCTTGATTGTTAGCCCTTCCCCTGTTTCCTCCCATTCTTCCCTCCTTCCCATTTCTCCCCTTTTCCCCTCCCCTATGTTTGTGACTGAAGGAGACCTCCTCCTCCTATATATGCTCTTAGAATATCGAGTCTCTTCTTGGTAACTAGCTATCCTTCTTCTGAGTGCCACCAGGTCTCCCCATCCAGAGGACATGGTCAGAAAAGGGGCACCAGAGTTCGTGTGAGAGTCAGATCTCACTCTCCGCTCAACGGTGGAGAATATCCTGTTCGTTGGCTAGGTCTTGGTAGGGGTTTGAAGTTTACTGCCTATATTCTCCTTGGCTGGTGCCTTAGTTTGAGGAGGACCCCAGGACCCAGATCTGCCTGTCATAAAGTTCTTATCCTATGCCTGGAGGTGACTCTACAGAAGACAGCCATGGGCCTGTTCACTTTGGAACCATCGTCCTGACCCCCTTTACGGGATGTGGCATTAAAGAGACGCTGCCCTGAGGCATGGATGACAGCAATCCTCCTAATCACACACACACACACACACACAAAACAGTTATACTCTAACTTTTAAACAGTACTCAGTCAGACCGAATTTTAACTAACCTCAGACTTCTAATACATTGAGAAATAGTGTGTCAATGAAGTAAGCAATTAACTGTTCCAGGCAGGTGAGATGACTCAGTGGACACCAAGCCTAACAACCTCAGTTCCATCCACATGGAACAGAAACCAATTTTGCAAGTTGTCCCTGGGAAAGAAAGAATTACTGCCATAGCTTTTGAGGTTTTTTGTTTGTTTTGATGACAGGGTCTCACGGTGTAACCCAGGCTGGCTTCAATTTTATAGTAATCCTTCTTCCTCAGGCCTCAGATACTGAGATTACAGGCCTGAGCCACCACACCTAACTGACAGGTGATATTTCATTGGAGGACTAGGCAGGAGGACTGGCTGTCTCAGGATCCTGAACAACTAAATCCTCTGACTCCATGTTGTTGCTGTTAGTTTAATGGTATGACCCAATGAGCGTTTACTATTAGGTTTATAATTATTATGTTACCCACTTTCACAATCAGTAGAGACACAGATACCTGGTATATTTTAGAATAGCCTTAATTCACCTGGGGCAAGGCAGAGATTACCTCCTAAGCCACCTTCCATTATCGCCCAGCCTCCATCCCAAGTCATCTGCTTCTAATAATTTCTATCTGGGCTACCTCCCACCCATAATCCCAACATACTTACTACGGTTGTTCATCTGGGCCATTTCTTTCCATGGGGAACTTCAGAGTTGCTCCTCCTGGCCCACAGGGCTCTTCCTATCCCCTGGTGATTCTCCTCCTCCTCCTCCGGTCCCATCTGCTTCTCCTTCCCAAGATCCTCCTCTCCCCCAAGGTCTACAAACCTTTGCTACACCTACCTTCCTCCCGCCCTGCCCAGATATTGGCTTTTTATTGGTCAAACAGAGAGGCAGGCTTACACAGCAATATGTGGGGTCCCTGAGAGTGTGTTCATCAGGGCAGCAATTAGATCTTGGGAGCTGGTAATTAGCATCAGAATACAGGCAGGGTCACATTTCACTTCCAGAGATTTAAAAAAAAAAAAATGGTGCTAATAAAACCTAAATCCCAGCCCGGCATGGTGGCACATGCCTTTAATCCCAGCACTCGGGAGGCAGAGGCAGGTGGATTGCCATGAGTTCGAGGACAGCCTGGTCTACAAAGTGAGTCTAGGACAGCTAAGGCTATTCAGAGAAACCCTGTCTGAAAACAAAAATTAAAAAAATATCCTAAGTCACAAAATGCGTTTCATTGTGGAGATCTTCCAAAATATTCCCAAAGCTATTAATAAACCTCACATCGTATTACAATGGGGTGAGATCATCATTATCTGATCAGTACAGGTCCTTGTGTATGCTGGGCAAACGTTACTACTGAACTACAGTCAGGCCCTATTTAAACATCTATCTTTTTTTTTTTTTTTTTAGATTTATTTATTTATTATTATGTATACAGTGCTCTGCTTGCATGTACTCCTGCAAGCCAGAAGAGGACGCCATATCACATTACAGATGGTTATGAGCCACCATGTGGTTTCTAGTTCATAAGAGCCAAGGAATGACTTATTTGTCTCTGCTTATTATTTCCATAAGCGAAAGAGCAATTCTAGGCCACTGGCTCCTGTCACTACCTGCAGACCAAGACTCCTTACACCTAGTCCACAGTATACAGAAAGGAATAAACACTTAGGCTGGAGTTTATACAGCAGCGTCTCCATTTCCCTTAATGCCTCTGACTGCGTTCTCAGAAGCCTCTACTGCCCTCTTCCCCCACAGGACTTAGACTCACAATCACAACCATCACAGACTGAAATTTCCCAGCCTCGGGATGTTGATGACAGGACTTAACTGATGACACATAGGACTATACTTCTCCCTCCCACCCGGGTTTTCTCTGCTCAGTCACTTCTCTAACTAGTGCTGCCAACCCAACGGGACTTAGAATCACTTAGAATCAGCCTCTGAACAGGCCTTGGGAGCTTTTCTTGATTCTATTGAGTGGGAAGACTCGCCCATGGGTTAGCTCCCCTGGATTGAGCCCCAGACTGTGTGAGTGCAGGAAAGGGTCTGAGCAGAAGGTTGCACTCACCCCTCCCACCCCCAACCCCCACCCTCCTCACCCACCCCCACTCCCGGCCTCCGTTCCCCACCATGGATGTGACTGGCCAGCTGCTTCGAGGTCCTGCACCTTTCCCTCCCTACCAGGGTGGGCTGTCTCCTCAACCTCTGAGCCAGAATAAGTCTCTTCTCTCTTAGGTTGCTTTCGTCAGGATCTTATCATAACAACTGTGCTGCCGATGGTTGAGGTCAGGTGTTTCCTTCTTCTTGGTGTCTTACTTAAGAAATTGACCTTGAAAATGGAAAGGTCCATGCAGATTTGCAAAAGTAGCATGGGACTTTTTTTTTTTTTTTTTTTTTTTTAAGGAAAGCAATTGAGAAATTGCAGGCCACACGAGGGAAGATATTCAAGGCCCCAGTTATTGGAAATTGAACCTGGGTCCTCTGGTAGAGCAGCTGAGCCATCTCTCCAGTCCCAAGGCAACTTTTTTTTTTTTTAAAGGCAACTCTTTTTTTTTTTTTTTTTCAAAGCAACTCTTATATAGGCCTCTTTTTTTTTTTTTTTTTTTTTTAAATAGGAGTCAAGAGAAAGAGGAGTTTGATTACTAAGGAGCACACTGGGGGATGGTTTCCTGTTTTGATTGACAGGTCAGGCCATGTAATCACTTTTCCACTATGTGTCTCTCTCCATAAAGCATCTGATTTTTAATCATATTGTGGTGGTTTGAACAGGTACGGCCCCATAGACTCATGCTTTTGAATACTTGGCCCTTAGAGAATGACTATCAGGAAGCAAGGTCTTACTGGAGTAGGTGTGGCCTTGGAGGAAGTATGTCACTGTGGAGGCGGGCTTTCAGGTCTTATTTATGCTCAAGCTAGTCCCAGTGATAGTGTCCTCCCTGCTGCCTGTGGCTCAAGATGTAGAACTCTCAGCTCCTTCTCCAGCACCATGTCTGCCTGCATGCTGCCATGCTTCCGGCCATGCTGCTAATGGACTAAACCTCTGAAACTGTGAGCCAGCCCCAATTAAATGTTTTCCTTTATAAGAGTTGCCTTGGGGCTGGAGAGATGGCTCAGTAAGAGCACTGCCTGCTCTACCAGAGAACCTGGATTCAATTCCCTCCCTGTACCCACATAGCAGCTCACAACTGTCTGTAGCTACAGTGCCAGGGGATCTGGCACCTTCACAGACATATATGCAGGCAAAACACCAATGCACATAAAATAAAAATAAATAAATCTTGGAAAATAAAAGAGTTGTCCTGATCATTATGTCTCTTCACCGCAATAAAACCCTAGCTAAGACACATGCACATGCACAAGTATGCACAGGCATTAGATGGTGAACAGTGATTCTTTTTTTTTTTTTTAATGATTTTTTTTTCAATGTTTCTTTTATAGACTTCCAGCATGTTTGAGAAATCTGTGCATACTTCAAGGCCATAAAGTTGGCATCCTTGTTTTTCTGTTTGGTTCTCTCTCTCTCTCTCTCTCTCTCTCTCTCTCTCTCTCTCTCTCTCTCTCTCTCTCTCTCTCTCTCTCCTTTTAGAAGCTTCATTGTTGGTTGAGGATGTGGCTCAGTTGGAAGAGTGCTTGTCTAGCAGCAGAAAGGCCTGAATTCCATCCCCAACGCCATATAAGCTTGGGAGTAAAGACCGTAGGATCAGTAGTTCAAGTTCAGCCTTGGATACAAAGTGAGTTCAAGATCAGCTTGAGCTACGGGAAACTGTCCCACTGTCAAGCCCTTGCAGGGGAAAACCCCACAAATGTGATTATTGTACCCTTTACATCTGAATCCACAATCCACCTGATTCTGATTTTTTAATCCTGTGGGAAGTAACTTTGTACACACGGATATCTAATTAACCTAGCACAAACCAACCTCATGGGGCTGTAACTCCCTGTGGGCCAGAGTCTTCACCCATTTTCAGTTTAAAGCCGGGGGTGTGCCTCCCCCCCGCATGTGTGTCCCTCCATCTCCCTGCCTCGCTTCTGTCACTTTATTCATGACATTTTAAGGTTACCTTCTAGGTTGCTAAGTGGTTCGTGTTTATGCAGCAGGTATTTCTGGGCCAGGATATTATAAGTTAGCAAACAGGAGAGACCTCACTTCTTTCCCATCACTATTTACCTGCATTGTGCCCATCGCTCCCAAGTTTTAGAAATCCGCTCGAGTTGCTAACATCTTCCTATATAGATCAAGTGTGCTTCAGTGTCACGATGGGCGCACGTGCTTAAATATAATGGGTACATTTCAACCCGCCACATTTCTTATCCCTATTGTTGTTCAAAGTGTCCCATTCTAGAAGCCTCTTCTTCTTGGGCCAGGCCAAGTTCTCCACATAGACCAAAGGAATGGAAGAGAAATATCTAGTGTTTTGCTGGGGATGGTGGTTTTGGCTGTTGGATATGTGAGACAGAGTCTCACTCTATACCCCAGGCAGGCCTTGAACTCAGAGTGCTCCTCCTGTCTCAGCTTCCTAAGTCCTGTGGTAAGCCACAACCCAAAGCTGGCTAGGTTTATGAAATTAACAACAGCTAGCGTTTGTGAAAACTCACGGTGCGCCAGAAGTTAGATAAAGCTTTGCTCACGCAGACGTTTATTTTATCCTCATGATTGCGTGGAGTGGTGCCATGGTTTGACTGTGGACCGTCCCCCACAGGCTTGTATTTTGAGAACCCGGTCCCTAGCTGGTGGGACTATTTGGAAGTGTTAGGTGACTTTTGGAGCAGGGTACTTCCATGCAGGCCTACTTCTGGTCCTATTCTCCGCCCACCGCCTGGTCTGACAAGATACAAGGGTCTGCTGCCTTCTGTCTTGTCCTATCAGGAAGCAAATGGCCACAGTGCAGCTTCCGTGGTCTCCCCACTCGAGCTGTAGCCCTTTAAAAGTACGAAACCAAATAACCCTTCCCTCCCTCACATTTCTTTTGTCAAGTAGTTGGTCACAGCAACAGGAAATGTAACTACTACAGGTGGGCACAGCAGTGCTCGTTACCCAGCGGTTCTCAACCTGAGGGTCGTGACCCCCTTGGGTGTTGCCTGTCAGATACCCTGTATATCAGCTACTTGCATTACGTTTCATAACAGCAGCAAAATTACAGTTATGAAGTAGCAACAAAATAACTTTATGGTTGGGGCAGAGGGGTCACCACAACATGAGGGAACTGTAAAAAAGGGTCTCAGCATTAGGAAGGTTAAGAACCACTGTACACAGTGAGGAAATGTAGCTAATAGAGGTGGGCACTGTGTTACTCATCATACAGTGAGGAAACTGTAGCACAGTCAGGGTAAGCAACCTGCCCAGTGTCACACAGCCAGACAGTCAGGAGTCCTCTAGCAATAAACAAACAAACAAACAAACAAACAAATAAATAAATGGCAAGCCATTCCACCTCTCCAGATGTTAGGAAGTCTGTGGAGGAGGGAGGTCCAGGACTGGCCGGGAGTCTGCACAATGCCATGAAATATTCTGCCAACATTCCAGTGTACATTTAGTTCTGCTTGGCCATAGGGTGCTGGAGCTAAGGCAACTCTGGTAGTTATAACCGGCCCCCCTCTTTGTGCCCAAGAAGGCACTTGCCTTCTTGGTGCAAACAGCTGCATCATCCGGCCCTGATTGCCCTGGAATACTGATGCCAGTTCGTTCTTTTGCACAGAAAGAAATTCGCTTCACAGACCACAGTGATAACATTACAAATAGAAGCTTCTGACCCATGCCTATTGGGTGCTAGGAACTGGACAAAGGCTTTGCATATTTTCTCAGCTCTCTCTGCTTCATACAGAGGAGGCTGAAGCGGTTGGGCAGTTTCATTGCGGAAGAAGAAAAGCCAGTGAAGGCTGGGCCAGGATCCTACTCAATTGTGTGCTGAGCTGGAGCCCTTGAGTCTGGATCCTGATTCACTACTGCCCTCTGCTGGGCCTTTGGCAGCACTGCCTGGCTACAATGAGTACTGTTTTTGAATTGGTTGGTTAGATTTTTTTGTTGTTGTTGAAAAAAAATTTTTTTTGAGATACTTACGGTCACTTTCCCTTTTCCTCACTCTAAGGCCCCCAGTCTACCCTCTCTTGCTCTCTTTCAAATTCATGGCCTCTCTTTTCATTAATTGCTGTTACATTCATACATGGATATAGGTACTGCATTTTACTCAGGCCGCTCAAACTGCATGCCAGGAGCAGCATTCCATCAAATGGGAGGTGGAGCAGGTAGAGAGAGAGAGAGGAGCACATTTCTTCTTCTCCAACCCTGTACAGGGCCCCTCAAAATTGCACCAGACAAGAATACACATATTATAAGAAATGAGAATATAGCTCAGAGATAGAGTGCCTGCCAAGCCTCCGCATGCCCTTCTCCCTTACAAACAATAAAGATTTAAGTCTGTCACTTCTCAGGAACTCTTCCGTGTAACAAGGACCCCATACAAAATAAAACACTTCATATATTGCTATAAAAACACTCAACTAGGGCTGGAGAGATGGCTCAGAGATTAAGAGCACTGCCTGCTCTTCCAGAGGTCCTGAGTTCAATTCCCAACAAGCACATGGCCGTGGCTCACAGCTATCTATAGTGTGATCTGATGCCCTCTTCTGGCTTGCAGGTGTACATGCAGGCAGAGCACTGTATACATAATAATAAATAAATAAAAATTTTTTAAAAGCCACTCAACTACATCATTAACCAAGTACAATAGTGTAACGCCGCCTTTTCATTCACTGAGAACCACTGGGTAAGACAGCAGGGCCACTCTGATTCTCTTTGGGTTTCTGTATTCCTTCTTCCTTTGCAATAATCAGATACCTTTTTATATAGGTACATAGATAGATGATACATAGACTGATGATAGGCAGCAGATAGGTAGGTAGATAATAGATAGATTGATAGATAGATAGATAGATAGATAGATAGATAGATAGATAGATAGACAGTTACCACCATGGTAGACAGGGGGTGAAGAGACCCTTGAAAGTACAGGAGGGAAAACCTGCCTCTTAGCAAGTGGCTCTGGGGCTCTTCTGGACACACAGGATCCCATGCGTGGCCCCTCTGATGTACTCACATACACAAAACTCCAGGTAATGACAGGGAACCCCCAAAGTATAAATGTATATCCAGACACTGGCCGGCACAGCAGTAGGGGAATTTGGGGAGCAGTCTGTTCTGTGAAAAATAATGATGAGAAACTTGGGACACGAAGATGGGGAAGCTAAAGGAAAGACCTGAGAGAGGTGGGAAACGTGATAGGCATTTGCTCTCCAGGAGAAATCAAATCTGAGCTGCAAAAAGGACGGGGCACAGGTGCCAGGGATACATATCACTCTACACCATGAGCCGCCATTGGGCTTGAATAACACGGCTACACCAGAAGGGTCACTTCAGAGCATCCTGGGGATGGTCCAGCAGAGGGGGCCAGCCACCTTGGAGGAGGTCAGAAGACTGCACTCACTGCCGGGAGAGTCAACCACTTTTACTTATCCACTGCTGAACACTGGAACCACCAAGCAAGCTTTTTAAAGCTAATGATGTTCAAATCTGATCGTCAGCATTTCTGATTTAACTGGTCTCTTTTGCCTGGGTACTGGGACTTTCTGAAACTCCTTGATGGTTTTCACATGCATCCGGGTTTGAGAACCCCCAGCTTCAAACACGAGTAGCCTTAAAGGTTTACCCTGAAACTCCTCTCTCTGATCATATGCTTTCACCACCACCCCAGACTGCCACATCTCTTGCTACAATTCAGAAAGGTGGTTGTTGTTGTTGTTGTTGTTTTGGTTTTTTTTTCCCCTACCTAAGAACTCCAATTCATTCAGAAACTGGCCACCAATGTCTTTTGGTAACTATGAGAAGGCAATGGCTTGTGACTTAGGATGAACGTGGTTGGGTCCTTTCTCTGAGGGGCCCCCTCACCCCAGCTGCTCTGAATCATCAAACATGGTGGACTCTTATTTTGCTTCACTTTCCTTCCGAGAAAAGCAAAAGTTGAGTTACTCTTCCTCCTGTAAGGAGTAACCACCCAGGCGTCTAGAATGCTGCCTCTCCCCTGGCTGGAAATTAACAGCTGCTACTGTGTCAGGAAGGAGCAGACCACCTGAAAACAAGTTGCTCAGGGCCTCAACGCAGGATTGTCTGATGCACCTGTAGTCCCTGAGCGTACCACCACAGAAGCTGTCAAAATGGCGGCACCTCTCAAAACACCAAGTCTTCAGGCCGCAGCTTTCATGAGGTATTGCCACAAGAGCTGTCCACAGTGGAGGCACCTTTTCTCCAGCCTCTCAAAGCAGCTCCACAGCTATGGCACCTCAGGCAAAGCTGTTTGTGGCCAGGAAGGTCTTCCCATCCTAACTCACGGGCCCAACACAGGGTGAAAACACCACCAATCCCTAGACAGAAAAAGCCACCAATCCCTGAGCTCCCCAAGCTTATGACTTGAAATTCCACCAATCCTCACTCTGGAAATCTCTGCCCTGAAAAGCTCCACCCCCTAAGAAATCCTATATAAACTCTGCCCTTTGTTCAATACCCAGCTAACCTCTCCACAGAGCATGGGCAGCCAACCGTAGATGTGTCTCTCCACATCCTGGACCCTCTAATAAATCTCTTTTATGGAATTTGATGAAGCCAAATCGGAAGAAGCCAAGAAGCAATGAGGAGAAAAAGGGAAGAAATGGAGTGGGGCTGAGGTTCAGGAGTGCCTCAGCTTAGCTGGAGGACCCTTCCCCTGGGAGCTGCAGTGACTCCACTAAGGCGGCTTCCTCTCAGAGCTGTGGGGTTCCTGGGCTCATGGGTCTCAGGATGCCCTTCCACTGGGACACTGTCCCACCTCAGAGCTGTGTGGTTCCTGAGTTCCTGAGTCCCAGGATATCCTTCCATCGGAGCAGGAAGGCCAGCAGTACCAAAGGGAAGAAACTAGTACTACATGAAAAAAAAAAAAAAAAAAAGTTCGTCCTCAAATTAGACCCGAGGGCTTGTCTTTGGACATCATGGTGGTTCCCAGTTGGTAGAACTATTTATGGAGAGTTAGGAGGTGTGGCCTTGTCGAAGGAGATGCATGATTGGCTTTGAGGTTTCAAAAGCCCATACCATTACCAGCTAAGCTTTTTCTGCCTGGTGCTTTTGGATCAAGTGTAAGCTCTCAGCTGCTGCACCAACATGATCATGGACTCGCCCTCTGAAACCATAAGCCTCGATTAAAATGCTTTCTTTTATTTTGTTTTGTTTGCTTGTTTGTTTGTTTTGTTGTTGTTGTTTCGGGTTTTTTGTTTGTTTGGTTGGTTTGGTTTTGGGTTTTTTTTGTTTTTTTTTTTTTGGTTTTTCAAGACAGAGTTTCTCTGTGTAGCCTTGGCTGTCTTGGACTTGCATTGTAGACCAGGCTGGCCTCGAACTCACAGGGATCCACCTGCCTCTGCCTCCCGAGTGCTGGGATTAAAGGCGTGTGTCACGACCGCCCAGCAAATGCTTTCTTTTATAAGTTGCCTCGGTCATGGTGTCTCTTCACAGAAATAGAGAAGTAACTTAAGGCAGACCTCAACCCTTCCCTGGGGGTGATTTTATCCAGTGTCCACGGTCTTGGTTGTCACCAGACCACACCCCAGGACTGGAAAGTCCCATGTGGATTGTCTGCATTCCTACGTGTGCCCCAGTTGAAAGCCCTTCGTCTTCACTCTGCTGTGTTCCACAGCTTCTACAGCTCAGAACTGACAGGGCCTTTCTTCTGGTGGCCAAGGACAACCTCCCAAATATACCCCTTCCTCTTCTTTTTCTCTCCTGTGCCGTATCTAACCTCCCAGCTGCTTCTGCTGCTCTGAGGCACTATCTTCTTCCCAGGATTCTTGTCACTCCCTCCTCTCTGGTGTCCCTGCTCCCACTCTTGTCCTCCTGGAGTCTGTTTTTCATCTAGCAGCTACCAAGTTAACAATCAGATTGGAAACACCAGATTAAATAACTCAGGTCAAAACCTCTCTGTCAGCATCTCATTTGGCTCAGAATCAAGTTGTCTCTGGGACTCCCAACTCAACCTGCTCCTGCAATGCTTCCATGATAAAATGTCTTCCCCCTTGCTGTGCATTGGTCTGGACCTCCTTTCCACACCCTCAAAGTGTCCATTTACACCAAGTTTCCGTCTTTCTCCCACAGACATTCATTCCATGTTCCTCTCTCCTGACTCCATTTGTCTCCACCTGAGCCCCATGAGAGTGGGGACTCTATGTGACAGTGTGCCCAGTATATAGACAGGGCCTAGCACAGAGAAACACTCCTTAAACACTCACTGGATGAATGCTGGTTGCCAAGGACACCAGATGCAGGCACCTACACCATGGAACTGTTGCCACTGCAAGGAACTCCTCGGAGTGAATGCATGCACTTCCCAGGTGGACTGCTGACCATGTGGTCCCCACGGTAGTTGTGCATGAGTACTCTGCTCCTGGCACAAACACAGGAGAGCCAGGAAGGATGAGTTTCTCATAAACCTCAGAAACTGGTGATTGTAATCAGGTTTTGTTGGTGGAGAATGTGGAGAAAGAGGAACATTGCTGGTGGGAATGCAAACTGGTACAACCACTTTGGAAATCTGTCTGGTGCTTTCTCAGAAAAATGGGAATAGGGCTTCCTCAAGACCCAACTATTCCACTCCTTGGAAAATACCCAGAAAATGCACTACCACACAACAGGGACATATGCTCAACCATGTTCATAGCAGCCTTATTCATAATAGCCAGAACATGGAAACAGCCTAAGTGTCCCTCAGTAGAAGAATGGATAAAGAAACTGTGGTACATATACACTATGGAATACTACTCAGCTATTAAAAACAAGGAATTCCCGAAATTTGTGGACAAATGGATTGAGCTAGAAATAATCATAATGAATGAGTTCACCCAGAAGCAGAAAGAGTCAAATGGTGTATACTCACTTGTATCTGGACACTAGCCCAAGGGGCATGTCCCATGAAAGTCTTCACTTACCAGGAAAGTGGGTCAGAGGGGAGGACATCCTATTGGGACTTTAGGTGAGAGAAGCAAGGGAGAATGGGGAAATAGAAGGATCCAGAGGGTCCTAGAAACCTACAAGAACATTATAATGGGCGGATCTGGGCCCACAGGTCCTGCTCAAACTATAGCACCAGCCTCTCTGTATTTCTTGTCCCTGTGCCTACCTCTCTGTTTTCTGGTTGCCATGAAGTGAGTAACTTTCTTCTGACGAGCCCCTCCATCGTAATCTGCTTGCTGTGCTACACGCCTAAATGCCATGAAGCCAACCAACTATGGAATCAAACCCCCGAAACTGTGAACCAAAATAAATCTTTTTCTTCTTCTTTTTTTTTTGTTTTTTTTGTTTTGTTTTGTTTTCGTTGTTGTTGTTGTTGTTGTTTGAGATAAAGTTTCACTGTGTAGCTTTGGCTGTCCCTAACTCACTTTGTAGACCAGGCTGGCCTCAGACTCACAGAGATCTGCCTGCTTCTCCAAGTGCTAGAATTAAAGGTGTGTGCCACCTCGCCCAGCTCCAAAATAAACTTTGCCACAAGATTATATCTGTCACGCATTTTGTCACAGCAATACAGCACTAACACATTTCAAGAAAATAAATGCAATGGCTTTTGCACCTCAAATACTGGCAAGTGGTCACTTGGTTAGCCCCTGGGCTAGAATGTCACCAAGAAAGGCGTAGAGGCCTCCATCCAAAGGCTGTGGCTGCAAGTCCTACTGTCCCCAGGCCTGGTGAGGCTAGCCCTCTCTTCCCGGAATATGGATTTGGCCCTATCCTCAACTCTCTTTCTAGAATCTACAACCTGCCAGGGTAACATGAGTCCTGGGGCAGGAAACAGGGAACAAAGGGGCACTCAACACCTTCCTTAAATGTGCACTGTTGTACAGTTGAGCTAGGTGAGCTGGGAGAAAGAAAAAAAATTCAGACCAAAAAATAAAAAAATTTTAAAAATGGCTTGGCTCTGGAGAGATGGCTCAGTGGTTAGGAGCATTGACTGCTCTTCCGGAGGACCTGAGTTCAAGACCCAGCACCCACATGGCAGCTCACAACTGTAACTCCAAAATCTGACATCTACAGACATGCAATACACATAAAATAAAAAAATAAATGCATTTTTAAAAGTTACAAAACATGGTTGTTTTTTTTAAATGGCTTGTGCTAAGGGCAGGGAATTACAGTATCTGGACATAGAAGAGGTGAATATATTGAGTGGCCAGCAAAAGCAGGGTCTGAGCTTATCCTCCAGAAACCATATGAACAAGTCTGGGCTGTAGCCTAAGACGGCAAAGGGACCCAAGAAAACTCCAGCTGTGGTGAAAGGAATGACCAGCAGAGGTGACCGCCCTGCAGACAGCCAGAGGCTGCCACAGGATTTCTGTCAGGAACATGAAACCTTACCCAGAGGGCCAGAAGCAGGGTAGCAATGCCATCTGCTGATAAGGTCACTCACATTACTGGCCTGAAGAGCAGAGATGGTGGGTGAGGAAGCAGGTTAGAAAAGGCCGCGAGGTCGGGTTTGTGGGTTTGGTCATGTAAAGAAGGAATTGCAAACACAAGCCCTGTGAGCTAAAGCAACATGGACATGTGGTGGCTGAAGCCCTCAGAGTGACAGGAACACGTAGGAAATGAGAGGGGACAGAGAGGCTTGGGCAGAGTGCCCATGTATGAGATGGGACATGTGAAGAGCCACTCAGAGGGAAGGCAGACTAAGGAGGAGCAACCACAGAGATGAGGAGTGGGCCAGGAAGGCTGGCACAAAGACCAGGGCAGCTGTGTCTCTGAGGGCAGCTGTGCTCAGCAGTACCTTGGAAAGTCACACTGGCTGGACAGTGGCCCCTGCCCCCAGCCACAGGAAGTAAATACATCAGGTCACCACTTTCCTGTCCCACCTCTGGCCTTCAAAACACACCTCCTGGGTATTGGGGAAATGGCTCAGCAGCTGATTCCCAGCACCCACATGGTGTTTTACAACCATCTATAACTCCAGTTCCAGGGGATCCAATGTCATCTTCTGACCTCCCTAGGGACCAGGCATGCAAGTGCTGCACATACATACATGTAGGGGAAACATCCACACATTAAAAAAAAAGTTTTTTTAATGAATCTAATTTCAAAACACATTAAAAAAACAAAAACACTCCCCCAGTGCTGGGGAGGTGGTTCAGAGGTAAAATATGCTTGCTGTACAAACCTCAGTTTAGATCCCGAGAACTCACACAAAAAAAGTTAGGTGGGCCTGATAGCCTGCCTGGAATCATACTGTAGGAAGCACCAGACTAGCCCATAGCTGAGCAACGGTTCAGCGTGAGACCCTGCCTCAGTATATATGAGGTGGTGAACAGATGAGGAGCAGGAGACAGAACGTTGACCTGGGGCCTCCACACACGTGCCCACACATGCAAGCACATCACACTCACACAGACATGCAGTAAAAACAAAAAGCACCATACACTTCCCGACTAGCATAGTGACATATGTGTGACCTCAGCGTTCAGAGACAGAGGTGAGAGGACCTTAAGTTCAATGCCAGCCCAGGCCACAGAGTAAGGCTCTGTCAAAAAGCAAACGCAGAAGCCAACCCCCCCCAGGAATAGAGAAATGGTTCAGTGTTTAAAAGCACTGGCTGTTCTTCTAGAAGACCTGGGTTCAATTCCCAACACCCAGATGGTAGTTCACAGCCATATGTAATTCCAGTTGCAGGGGGATGGGGCTGGATTGCTGCCCTCTTTTGTCTTCTCTGGGCAACAGGCACATGTGTGGTACACACACATACATGTAGGCAAAACATTCATACACATAAAATAACTTTTTAAAAAGGCTTCTCCCATTAAAAATCACACACAATCTAGAATTTAATATATGTTTATTTGTTTAATAGGAACATTCAGGTATATAAATAAGGTAAATACTTTCCAATATACAATATATCACATTCTTATACTGTGCTGAAAGGAATCTACACGCGTGCTCAACACCAATCCTAAGTGCAGAGAGAAAGGTCGGATGTGGTGAAGACACAGACTCGGTGAAACCCGGGTTGGAGAAGTGGCACAAGAACACAGAAGCACATGTCTATCTGGGGGAGACTCAAGGCTTGTAACACGGATTCCAAGCCACCAAGTGCTTTGTCCCAGTGTCCCTGCTCTGAGGGCAGGAAAGCAGCCAGGCAGTGCGATAGAACTGAGTTCAGCAGGTCCCTCCACACAACGGAAGAGGCTGAGAAACTGCCCGGGGTGCTCTCCTTGTCTGCTATCTGGAAGGTGTTTGGACTTCAGTAGAGATCTGGGTCCACACAGACTCTAGAAGGGACCAGTGAGTCCCAAGACTCCCGGGATAGATTTTCTAAGGTGTTTTCTGGTCCCTACATCCATCCACCAAGGAGCACTGAACTGGTCTGCCTACCTTGGTTGTGTTGACTCCCATCCCCTCCCCTGCTCTGGGTCCTACTGCTGTCCCTGTGGTGTCTCGGGAGTCCTTGAGCTGGACTAAGAAGTGCTGCCTCCCAATGCCTGACTGGCTCCCTCACCTCCGCTCTTTAGACACCTGCCTGCCCACTGTGAGCCGAGACAGAATTAAGAAGAACCTCACACAGAGGACTGCCATACACATGTGGGCACACTCAGCTCACTGCTGGAACACCCTTACTCTCTTTCTACATCAGTGTTCCTTTGAGAAAAGCCAGTAAAACCACCACACAAACCTAGTGGGTGAGGAGGGCAGAGAGGGCTGAGAGGGTGACACCTAAAAGCACAATTTCGCTTAGGGCAGGCTGTGTGGGAGGCCTGATGCCGTACTCATGAAAAGTCCTCCAGGAGCTACAGAGCTTTACACGCACGCACGCACGCACGCACCAAACTCCCCATGTCCATTCAGAAAACTGAATTAAGCATTCCTCCATTCATGATTAGTAATCTGTGTGATGTTATTCTTTGCTAATCTAGAACAGAGAGAAACACATCACATGTCCTCAGTGGCTACCTGCTCTACCCTGTTCTTTTAAGAAAGAAAAGTCAGGCAGTGGTGCTGTATCCCTTTAATCCCAGCACTGAGGAGGCAGAGACAGGCGGATCTTTGAGGTCAAGGCCAGCCTGCCTGGTCTACACAGCAAGTTCCAGAACAGCCAGGGCTACAAAGAGAAACCCTATCTTAAAAAAAAAAAAAAAGGAGAGAGAGAAAGGAAGGCAGGCATAAAGACAGACAGACGGATGGATGGATGGATGGACGGACGAGGTGGAACAGCTATGGTGTTAGCAGACAGGGCTTTTAGGCTTCTGGCTGGTGCACTCAGCTCCAGGCTTGTTTTTTCTACTCTGCTCTATTCCTGAAAATATCCATTTGTAGAGGGAACCCAGGGTTCCGGAGCTATACAAAGAGTACAGGCCTTGGCTGGGCAAAGCACCAAGGCCCATCAGCACAGGGCAGGTCCTTGCGTCCAGAGTGGAGGCTCTACCAGGTCAGAGCAAACTGTGAGCTGCCTCAACCACAGGAAAAAGAAGAGCAAAGGTGCCCACCAGCTCCCCCAATCACTCCTCAGTCAGGCTGGCCTTGGTGCTCTGGGAAACAGCAAGCTACTGCATAGGCTCTCACCACTGGACTGGCCAAGTGCTTCTCCTGGAAGGACAGTGTGATCACTTTACAGGACACAAACCCCTCACTACGTGCAGGCAGTGAGAGTGTGGTGACTGAATTCCCGGCAGCCCATCAGTGGGGGCCGAGCTACTTGCTGAGCTCAGTTTAAAAATAAAAATAAAAACTACCACCATTTATTGAGTGCTTACTATGTGCCAGGCACCTTGCTAAACGCTTACATGCATTAGGCTCATTACTCCTCGCAGCCAGCTGGGCTCCAAGTGAGGGCTGCCTGCAGACTATAACCTGGCCAGAGGTAGCGCTACCTAGGCCTCTTCTGTCTCCATACTGTTCTCGACCTCTAGCGCAGAGCATCTTCTGGATTAAAGGGGGTAACGTATGCAAACCCTCAGCACTGTGTCTGGCACGTATTAAGCACTATGTGATTGTAGGTATTAATAACACAATGTTGCTATTTCATCGGCTGAAGAATAAGATAAAGAGCCGGGCAGACAGACCTGAGAAGGGGGAATGATGGGGACAGGGATTTGAGGATCACTGGCCATGAAACTCTAGCTTTTGCTTACTTTGCCCTTCTAGTCTCAAACTCATCCTTATGTCCTAAAGCCCTAACCCCACATCCAGAGCACACCATCTAAGCTGTCCCAACACCAGGGTCTTCTGACTTCTAGAAACAAACAGAGAACGGCCTGCTCCCTGAAGCAGCAGCCCAGCGGTACCAGCCGCCACCCACAGGAGAGCACAGAAGCCAGGTAATGTCACTGCCAGTCATTGAAGACAGGGAGGGTAGATGGGGAGGAAGGTGGACCACACCTGGGTCAGCAGCTATGGATGCTCCTGAGCATAGGCTCACCCTGTTGGAATGTGAGTGGGGACTACCCAGGACACCGCAGATGAGCCTGGCAAAGCCCTTAAATAAGAGCCCTCCTCTACCACTCAGTCGAAACCCCACCCAGCACGCTCCTCAACAAGGGAAACCAAGTCAGGAAGTGGAAGCTAATAATCTCTTTCCTGAAGCTCTGCCCAAGTATCAGCTTCCTGGCTAGCAGCTGACAGTCCCTTCTGGGTCCAGACAGAGTCCACCTAGAGTTGACTACCTTGTGTTGTGTCTACAGCAGTCACCTGGTGATCCTCTTAGGCCTTCCTCCTCATCCTGATCTGGAAAGAACAAGAACCCTGGATGCATGTGAAATTGCCCTCCTCTCCTCCCCACATAAGCACGGTACACAGGAATGGCGGGCACAGACAGGAAGTACTCTAAAAGACAAGACAGCATGGCTTCAGATGTTACCAACACAAGAAGTTTTAGCTGTGACATCCCACACAGGGAGTGAGGAAAAGGCTCCCCTGGAAATCTACCTCAGCCTGACTCCGTAAGGAACGAGGTGGATGCCACATAGAGTTGTGTGTGACACACTCCATCCGAAGTCCTTAAGTCACTCCACCTCCCAGCTCCATCAAGAGCGGGGATTGATCTCAGCTTGTCAGGGCCTCGGTGCACTCAGGGAAGCTAGCAATTAGCCCAACCTAAGGTCTTTGTTGGTTCTCTTGAAATACACTGCTCAAATTCTCTTGAATAACATAGGCCAGGTTCCATGACGAAAGCCAGCAGGGGTGAAATATCTTAAGAACTTAAGGAAGAGGACATGTTAAATGCCACCCCTCTGAAGACTGGCTCACACGCACTATAGCACATTAGGGATAAACACAAATTAAGTGTGGTTATAAGGCAGAATCTAAAAGGCTAAAAATGTGAGATAGACTCTGGTGTGTGTGTGTGTGTGTGTGTGTGTGTGTGTGTGTGTGTGTGTGTGTGCGCGCGCGCGCACACGCGTGCGCGCGCCATGTGCGTGCATGTACTCTCCCAACTTCTTTACAGGACTTCACTTTGAGAAGCAAAACACAAACATGAACTTTTTTTGACACTGAGGTGTTTAGGAAGGTGAGAAATGCAAACACAAGGGGAAGGGAAGGCTCATGCTCTGAGAACAATCATGAGCAGACCTCACCAGGGAGACTTCCGGCTTGTTCCATGTCAGCCTGGCTTCTGGGACCACATTGTTCCCCAAATCCTTACTTCAGCAGTTATAAGCTAACAGGTGTTTAAGCACTGGCCAGGCCTGGCCTGGGTCAGGACTCCAGGGCCTGTGCTATGGGAAGGAGCACTACAGTATCTCAAGTGCTGGGGCCTCAGGGACTAGCTCACCCTGTCCTTCAGGCATGCTGTGAGCTGGGCCACTTTCTGGTTCTACTCCAGGGCTCTAACCTGAGACACCCCAGGTATCTCAGGCTATGAACAGATGGCACACAAACTGGAAAATAAAACTCTCTAAATTAAAACTGCACAGTATTTACAAGCACACAAAGTGGGAAATATAAAGCCATGCATAAACTGACAAACACTTAATTCATGACAAGGAAAGGCACAAAAATTTTATTTCTGACAAAACAAAATGAGTGTAAAGCAAGTTATTTGGGCCATTGAGATCTGCATGGTGCATGTTAGAGTCGTCTCTGAGATCCTGCCTGTTTAACGGACAAACAACATGCTGTAGAGACACACGGTGGTACTGCTCTCCTGGCTACCTACTGGGAAATTCTCCTCTTTCAGAACACTGGGGAACTCAGAAAAGAAGAAAGCCCTCTGGCTCGCAACTCCAGTGAGCCCTGGGCTTCTTGTTTTTAGGACACCATCAGCCCTTCCTCAGGCCTCAGCTGCAGCCACCTGAGTCTCAGGCTGCGGGGAGTGGCATACTCTTCTCTCACTGGCTTGGTGATCCATCATCATTTTTCAATCAGAAAGGTACAGTCTCACTGCTAACCATTGTTGACAATCCTAAGAAGACCCTGACTCGCCTTAAGGAGCAATTGTAAAATACACCTCAGGGTATTCCCTTTTTTAGGTGCTCATGACATGATTCAATAGCAACAGGGGCCAATAGTGACAAGAAGTTCTCTGCAGAGTTACAGAACTGGTGAACGTCTAGGGTAAGCCAGAAAAGAACCCTGAGAGCAGAGCACCCCCCCCCCCAGGGCCACACCACATGACCCCAAACCAAGGCGACAGACAGCATGCTCTGTTCAGTGCAGCCCTGGGAGCTGAACAAAAAGCCTCAAGGCTGACACAAAGTCAAAACCGAGAGGCAAGAAACTGTCCCATCCTGCCCCATGTGAGCACATGGTGGCGCAGGACAGACACTCTGAGGGCTGTCTGAACTCTGGAGGAGACAGAAAGGCTAATCTGAAAACAAATGCACATGGACCAAGGTGTTTAGACAAGTCATTGCACCCTCCTGGGCAGGTGTCACTGCGCCCTCTCCGGCAGGGCCTTGGTATTAACGCTTGGGGACAAGTTCTTTCCCTGCCAGCTGCTCCTTTCTGCATATATTTCAACTTATGATTAGGAAGGAAAAGAATAATCACAGTTTACACAAACAACAGCAAAAGGTCCCCCAGTAAAGTACAAAGTATATCTATACTGGTCACATTTCATAAAATGTGTACACTAAGTCTTGAGAAGAGCTAAGCCTCTTGACAGATCAGGTGTGCCACGGTTCTGAGCAGGACATAGGAAGGAAGTCGGGGTAGGACTGAAATCATGTAGGAAACAAGTGATTCTTAAACAGAGACACACCCACCTCAAGAGTCCTATATACACAACACAGCAGCAGCACAAGTGGGTTTCCAGGCAAAGGGTGTGTGAACAAAAGCCCCCATGTCTCCGGACTCCCCAGAAGGCGGCAGCAGTAGCAGCAAGCCCACAGCCCAGACATGACAGCCTCAGCCCTGCAGAACCACCCTCCAGAAGCCACTGGCACCTGAGTGGCAGGGAATGGGCTGCGACAGCACATTCTACTGCAAGCACTTGAAATAGTACAGTATGGATCTCTTTTCTCAGACTTCATAAATTCCTCATGCTTTCTGAGAGAGAAAACATCTGAAATCTTCTTTCACTCTGTACTGTGAAAGCAGACTACAAGCAAAGCTCATGAGCCCTTTGCAGGATGCCAGCTTGGACAGGACGCT
Organism: Acomys russatus; assembly: GCF_903995435.1. Lineage (NCBI taxonomy): Eukaryota > Metazoa > Chordata > Mammalia > Rodentia > Muridae > Acomys > Acomys russatus. Next base: position 68,145,292 of record NC_067140.1, on the reverse strand, counting down.
CATCTTGATCAGTAAGCCCCACCCCTCGGCTCCTCAGAGGGCAGCCCTGCACTGCTCCCAGGCAGAGAAGCCTGCAGAAGCCCCAACAAAAGGTGTCAAGTAGAGCAAAAGCGTGGAGGCTCTGAAGCCCTGGCCAGGTAGGACAGTCCCTCAGCGAGTCACACACGGATGGTTGTGTGATCTTCAGACAGCCCAGAAACAACTGGGTGGGTGGGGGTTAGAACTGCCAAGCAGACACCCTGAGCCAGGCAACACTGTCCTCCCTGGTGTTCAATACTTACATTTAAGAAACCCAAATGGATCGCCCCTGTGACTTCTCTGCAACTCAAAGCTATAGCTTACTCACAGCCTACGTTATAAACAGACCGTATATACAGATTAAAAAACAAAACACAAATTAAAAAAGGGGGGAAGACAGTGAGTTGAAGCTTGTCATCATCTATGTCACAGCAGTGGGGCGTGCCTTGACAACCTGCCCCTCACTCAGTCCTGCTCCGGCTCTCCTGGCCCTGGGTGGCCTCTACTCATCTTCCAAGGCAGAGGTCAGAACCCCCTTGTCCATCAGGTGAGACTTGAGGGTGTTGAAGATGTGGAGCTGCTGATCCGGCCGCAACGTCAGAAACTGCTGAATCAGCTTGCTCGGGTTTGGGCCCCTATGACAGACCAGGAAGAAGCATGGCTGAGCAGGGGCCTCTTACCCATGTGGCACTCTGATCCCTGAATTCACCATCAGTGGAGGAAGAGAGACCTCAGAGCATCCACAAACAGCTAACAACTGAAAGCCACACTCATGCTTGGGATGGTCTTTCCTGAACTTAGTACAAATGTATCTGGTTCCGGTGGAGCGGACACGCACCTGATAAAGCTGGCGATGTACACGTTGACAAAGGTGGCCATCAGGTACTGACAGTCAAAGCGGTCCATGATGCCTCCATGGCCAGGAATGGTATTGGCAAAGTCCTGTCAGAGGCCGAGGAAAAAGGATGAGCCTGAGCTCTCCAACAACCAAAGTCCTGACTAACGGACCCACCCCATGAGTGAAGCCTTGCTTTGCAGAGAAAGAAGGTGATGGAAAGAGGCAGGGCATCAAATGCTCAGGTGACCACAGGGCACAGCTGCAAATTACAAAATGTCTTTTTGAAAGAAACACTAACAAAATGAAAATTGACTTTTCCTCTCGTTTACTGCCCCCCACATTCAGCACATGGGTCAGGAAAAGCACGCACTAAGTGCCAGGGTGCGTAAGCTGGTGTGGGGAAGGGTGAGTGTTGAGGCACCAGGGCAGGAAAGAGGCCGCTGGACGGGCAGCGGGGAGCAAAGGCTGAGGGCAGGGTGCAGAGTTTCCCGACCTTGATTTTAAAGGCTCGTTTGAATCCACTTGCGAAGAAGCCTCCAAATGGCCCAATGAGCGAGGCAAAGGTGGAGAGAGCAATGCTGTGGATCTGGAAAGGGTACATCCTCACCGTTTTCTGAGGAAAAAAGTGAAATCAAAGTCAGGAAGTGTGCAGGTCCGACTTTTTAGTTAATGGAAGAACTTAATAAAACTAGTCCTCTATTTTTTTTTAAACCAGGCAGAAGACTGAAGGGCTGGAAAGATGGTCTGGTGGTTAGGAGGACTTGCTGTTCCTGCACAGAACCTAGGCTCAGTTTCCAGCACACATGGTGACTTACAAATATCCGTAACACCAGTTCAAGGATATCTGACTCCCTCTTCTGGCCTCTACTGGCACTGTACACACACACATATATACAAGCAAAACACTCATAAAAGGAATGAGTCAGAGAGAGAGAGAGAGAGAAGAGGAGAGGGAGGGAGAGGGAAGGGAAAGAAAAGAAAAGAAAGGAAAGGAAAAGAAAAGAAAAGAAAATTGGTCCATGTTTTTAAGTCTCCAACATTTGGCCCAATGGTAGAAACTAAGATAGTCTGGCCTGGGTGGGCATGGTAGCACATGCCTGCAATCCCAGCACCCAGAAAGGCAGAAGCAGGCAGACCTCTGTGAGTTCAAGGGCAGCCTGATCTACAAATGAGTCCAGGACAGCCAAGGCTACACAGAGAAACCCTATCTCAGAGGGGGTAAAAAAATATTCTGGTTGGAGATATCCCAGCACTTGGAAGGATCAGGAACTCAAGGGCAGCCTCAGTTACACAGAGAGTGCAAGGCCAGCCTAACTGACACATGAACCTGTCTCAAACAAAGAGAAAAATTCTGCAATCAACTTCTTATGCTGTTTTGCAGGTACTTTATCAAGAAAATCCAGCCTTAGCCTTACAGAGAATGTAGTTTCGAAAGGATGAGTATTTCAGTGGTCTTCCTGGAGAACTGTGGGGATTCTTTTTCTTTACACTGCAACTTGGCAGGCACAGTTCCAAAAGGTTAGGTGCAGGCTGGGGAGATACTCAGCAAGCAAAGTATTTGCCCTACCAGCAAGGGGACTGAGCTCAGCTCCCCAGAACCCACGTAAATGCTGGTGTGCAGGCAGCCACCTGTAATTCCAGACTGCAGGGCATCTCAGAGCAGCCGGCTGGCAAGATTTACCATGATGGCAAACTCAGGATTGACTCAAGAAACTCTGCCTCAGAAGAACAAGGTAGAAGAGCAGCTGAGAAAGATTTCTACCATCAACCTTGGGACTCCACACATCCATATGTAATGTTTACATACACCTGCAAATACGCATACATTCACGCACCCAAACACAAACACAAACACAAGAAAGACAGCTGCAAGGCCAGGTGGTAGCACACACCTACAATCCCAGCACTCAGAAGGAGGCAGAAGGATTCCCAGTTCATAGGGAGATCTGTTGTAACCTGTGTCTCCCCCGCCCAAAGTTAGGTGTAATGTGGAGCCTGAAATCCTCCTAATGAATGTTTTGGTCTGCAATGCGCTGTGGATGGGTCCTTCATCCAGACATGGCTGTGGAACAAACACACTGATCATTTAAGAAATACTGGCTCAAGCTGGGCGTTGTGGCACATGCCTTTAATCCCAGCACTCAGGGAGGCAGAGGAAGGTGGATCACTGTGAGTTCGAGACTAGCCTGGTCTACAAAGTGAGTACAAGACAGCCAAAGCTACACAGAGAAACACTGTCTTGAAAAACCAGAATGAGAAGGAGAAGGAGGAGGAGAAGAAGAAGAAGAAAAAGAAGAGGAAGAAGAAGAAATAATAATAATAATAATCATAATCATAATGGCTCATGCCAGGCATGGTGTCATACACCTTTAGTCCAAGTACTCAGGTAAGCAGAGGTAGGCCAGCCTGGTCTACAAAATGAGTCCACCCTATTTCAAAACACAACCCCTACCCACCCACCCCCAAAAAAAAGAAAGAAAGAAAAAGAAAACAGAGACCGGCACAGTGGCACTCGCCTATAATCCCAGAACTCGGGAGGCAGAGGCAGGTGGATCTCTGTGAGTTTGAGGCCAGCATGGTCTACAAAGTGAGCCCAGGACAGCCAATGGTACACCTTGTCTTGAAAAAAAAAAGAAAAAGAAATGCTGGCTCACTGTTCTGCAACTCTTCCCATGTGGGTACATCTGTTATATGATGTCAGAAAGCCACCATGCTCACAGTGATTGGTGCATGCTTTCAAACTTCTCATTTTCACCTGAAATGCAGATTTTTATCATTGGTAACAACTGCTATCAGTCACTTTCTTTGAAGTGACAGAGTTACTTCATTCTTCTCAAGAAAAACATCTGTTCCATACCCAAGCCTTTTCAAATAAAAACCTATCCCAAGAACTAAGCAGCCAGCTGAGCCAAAGCTTAAACAACGGTTCACGTTTTCTCCTTGGTATATACTGTGCCTCAGTATTTGGCAGAAATATTTTCTGTGTATTTCCCATTTCTGTACAGAGAATGTTAAACGGTGTCGAGAATCAGGAATATTTTAATGAAGTTACTAATTTTAGAATCCTATCAAGGCCATTTGCAAGAGCAACCAGCTTGTCTGCACTCGCTAGGAAGAAATAGCATGAAGCAAGTCCTGCCCTGCTGGTCCAGCCAGTGCTGCAGTTGAACGCACATGCACTGCCACACGGTTTACCCACCACTAATTCTGTACCATCAAGAAAATGTCAGCGCAGTGGAAAGGCGCATGTTAGTCAGAGAGCAGCCAGGACTTCACAGGCCTCTTTGAAGAAACCTCAGGACCCTCTAGGAGCCACGCAATATGAGAACCGATCCTCTAAGTGACACGAAGGTGGGGGAAGGTCTCCTCTATCCTCATCTGGCGTAGGGCTCAGCGCTCAGAGCCGGGAAGCTACCATCTCTGGAGGGAACCCCTCTGGGCAGACACCATGGAAGTGGTACGTACCCAGCCTACGATCGACTGGACCACGCCAGGAATGTTGTACTCCTGCAGGCGGAATAAGTCAGATGGCTCACAGTCCACAGTGAAGCTGTTGGTGTCACTGTTGTATTCCACAGGACAGACGAAGCATCTGTACCCTGACATCACGTAGGAGAGCTAAGGATGAGGAGCAGAGGGGCAGGCAGGACATCAGTTGTGACCTGACTGGGCCACGATTCGCAGAGTACCTCCCACCTTGTCCAATGGAAGCCATGGGCTCACAGAGTTTGTGTTTCACCACATTCGTATTTGACCTGAATTGTTAAGTGAAAAGGTTTGTGTGTCTCACTGAGGACTCACATATATATGTCCAAACACAGAGACCTTGAAAAATCCAGGAAAGATCTGAACAAAGAGCTGTAGGACAGTTCTTCCCACTTGGGGAACCTTGCCCCATTGACTCGTGTACATGGAAGCCATGGTGGGGTACAATGACAGCCAGCCAATGCCAGAAAAGGCGGGGACAGGCGGGGACAGGATGTGTTCTTCTGAGCAAGAGTCAGCAGCGGGCAGAAAAGAGTCTCTGATCTGGGGAGACATTCTCTACTCTTGCACTTGCCTTTGAAGGTAGTGTGAGGCCCCATCCCCTCCCCATCCAGATGGCCCCTGGGCTACCACCTACCAGAAGGCCAAACACCACAGTAGCAAAGAAGCCCCCAATGAAGCCTTCCCAGGTCTTCTTTGGCGAGAGCTGCAACAGAAAACACACTTTCAGCAAAGGATACTCTGTAACTCAGGTTTGGTGGTTGATTACTTATGGAAAGTATTTCTAGAGCTAGAGAGATGGCTCAGTGCTTAAGAGCACTGACCTCTCTTCCAGAGGACCTGGGTTCAGTTCCCAGCACCCACACAGCAGCTCACAACTGTCTGTAACTCCAAGATCTGACACTCTCACACCAACGTGCACATTGGCAATACATGCTATACATACACCAATGCACATAAAAAAGTGAGAGAGAGAGAGAGAGACAGAGAGAAAGGTATTTCTAGCCAGGCATGATGGTACACACACTTTTTCTATTTTTTTGGTTTTTCCAGACAGGGTTTCTCTGTGTAGCTTGGCTGTCCTGGACTCACTTTGTAGAACAGGCTGTCTCCGCCTCCCTGAGTGCTGGGATTACAGGCATGTGCCACCACGCCTGGCTAATGGCACACCCAGTTTTAGGGAGGCAGAAGCTCAGGAGGATCTCTGTTTGAGGCTAGACTGGATTACACAGTGAGTTCTAGGCCAATGCAGTGAGAACCTGCAAGAAATACTATAAACAAGTATTTCTACATAAAATCAAACTTCATTAATTGTGTCACTTTCAAACTTCTCCCAAAAATGTTCTTTCTTGTTTCTTATCCTATGTTCTTCAGCTTAGTTTTCCTTCTATCCCATTAGTGACTAACACATTTATTATATTATAAAAATTATAATTAATTTTAATAACAATAGTCAAATAAAGAATAAAGCCATAAAACAATGTTGGCATAAAAGTATTTTCTTTGGTAGATTTTTTTTTTTAAATAAGTGTTTGCCTGTGTGCCTTTGGGCTTTGTTCCTTCTCCAACATATCCCCAGAATGACATGAAGAGCAGACCACAGCGGGTCTTAGGTGCGCAGTGGGTGCACACACAGCTGGACTTCCTCTCTAGCCACTGACATGCCACCTGCTGTGACATCCCATGTCAGGGTGATTCACTTACCTTAATGAGTGGGGTCCGACCAAAGAAGAAGCCAAACATATAGGCCATGATATCATTGCAGATGACGCATGAGATGGGGACAATAAACCTAGGAAAGACCCAAAAGAGGAATAACTCTACCAAGATGATCTCCAAAGCAGTCGGCCAGTACCAAAGTAACTCACGCTGCATTTATAACTCATTAAGGCTTAAGTTGGGAAGAAAGAAAAGGAACATGGGGAGAGAAAAGGGACAAGTGAAGGAAGAGAAGGCAACAAACGGGTGACTGATAAAAATGTATTGTATACGCACAGGAAAGCATAATTAAGTACACTGCTGTGTTTAATTGGTATCTGTAAATGTTTTAAGTAAGTCAGTTATGGTTGCAGAAGCCTCTAAGTCCAGCAAGGGAGGGTGGGAAGGGTTGCTGTAAGCTCAGGCTGGCTCCGGCTACACACTGAGACCATCTCCAAAAGTCACAGCGGGGAGCACATACCAAAGAAACGCTACACCCAGTGCCTGGCGCAGGACTGGTGTTCAGACAGTCACTGAAGCCTGGACAAATGAAGTCTATAAATGTCACTCGTTCCTTTTTCATTACAAGCTAGCACATGAGCAAGATAATAAACTGCTAAAGGTAGGAGAAATATTGCTTCTTTTCCTGATCCCCACTGCCACTCCCCAAAATAGCCATTTAAAATCATTTTGATCTTTTTTTGTTTGTTTGTTTTTCAAGACAGTTTCTCTGTATAGCCTTGGCTGTCCTGAACTCACAGTGGCCTCGAACTCACAAGGACCCGCCTGCCTCTGCCTCCAGAGTGCTGGGATTAAAGGTGGTGTGTGCCACCACGCTCAGCTTTTTTTTTTTTTTTCTTTTTGTCTAGTAATAGCCTTTATTTTTTAAAAATAATATACAGCATTGATGTCAGCTAAATTTCTCACTGTTCATTACTAGCACTAGTATTCCCTCAGGTGTCTGAATGAGAACGGCCCTCACAGGCCCATTACGTGAAAACGTAGTCATTAGTTGACTAAGGATTTGAGAAGGATTAGGTGTGGCCTTAATGGAAGAGGTATGTCACTCACTACAAGCAGGGTTTGAGGTTTCAAAAGCCCAAGCCATTTCTCTCTCCTCTCCCTCTCCCTCTGTCTCTCTCCCTGGTTGTATCTCAAGATCTAAGATCTCAAGATGTCAGCGACTGCTCCAGGTGCCATACCTGCCTGCCTACTGCATGTTCCCCGACACGATGATCCAGCCTCTGGAACCATGAGCGTCAATAAATCTTTTATAAGTTTCCTTGGCCATACCTCTTCACAGTAATACAAAAATAACCATGTCCAGTGCTCACAGATACATTTCCTCCTTGTCCCTCGGTGGCTGCCCTGTCCTTCCCAACAGAGCTGGCTCAGTCTGCCCTCTCCACAGTCTCTGACACTGTTCTAAGCTCCTCTGCTACAATTTAAGACGTTATGTGTAAATCCTATTTCCTGGTCCAACAATAACAGGTGCATTTCCTGTCTTACTCTGAGGGGGTCTGAACCCCCTCACTTTATTCACCTCCAACTCCCAGAGCATTCCCTTCATCAAGGCTCTAGCAGTCTCTGCTCTCTACAGCTATGATGACGCCTTCATTAGAAACCTTAGTGTTAGTCACTAATGATCCTAGTGGCATGCTTGGCTTAAGGCTGAACTTAGCACTCTTAAATAAAAAATAAAAATAAAAATAAAAATAAAAATAAAATAAAATAAAAAACACAGATAGGGAAAGGATTGCTTGGTGCCTTCCTGGAAGATTACACTTATTTTAAATATATACAAGGCTAACATTTACAGGAGCTCTTTAGAGATGAACACATTCTAATTCTGAGACAACACTTAGCATCTCTCTCATTACACCAGGTGTGTCTTGACCATCCCACTGAGGGCATCCAGCTTCTCCACTCAGCCTGTGACTGACAACAGGAAAATTTCCAGTGAACCCACACACTTAAATCAAATTGCTCAGAAATAGCACACTGTTCCTCTGACCCACTGACCAGTTGAATTCTTAGGCACTTTATTTATTTTAATCATAAAGAAAATCACTTTCCCATCTACTTCTCCATCTGTATGATGTTCAGTAGAGTCAGCTGACTACCAGCTCTTGACCCATCTGGTCTGTTTCTTTTGCCAAGTGTGGGATTAACAGATGTCAAAGCTGCCCTGTAATTACTGATTTACTGAAGTGTGCATTTTCATTACTTTCCTTGTTTACACGCTGCTAAAAAGTCATGATTATCTCACCTATGTTATCAAGTCTGCTGCCATTTTTCCACCTTTGGCTCTTAACTTCAATGTGCCTGTCAGCCTAAAATACAGTTTCTCAGTTTGGCTCTTACCATGGCATCTACACCACCTGGAAATGCATTGGAAATTCAAATCAGGTGCCACCCCAGACCTAGTGAATCAGCTATGCATTGAAAACCTGCCCACAGGTTTTCAAGTTCTGATACATGGAAAGCCTGGAATCAGAGGCAGAGTCCTTAGCCTACTTGTGTATGAGAAACAACCGCCCACCCCTGGGGGAGAAAAAACAAAAATTCTTCCCAGTGTCGAGACTTACCATATCATTCCTTCAAACAAATTATGGATAACAAGATGTGACTGGGTTACGACAATAAGCAAGGTCACATGGGTCCAGCCAAACTGCAAGAGAAGGAAATGAACTCTACCCACCAAGTTTATTGCCAAAATAGCTCCATAAGAATAATAAGGAATAAGTGGGAAACTACTGAGAAATAGGGCAGACATGTGCTTTAATGGCTGACTTATTGGCAGTGAAAGTGTGGGACAAACTTATAGATATAACAGTCTTTCCCAGTGACAGTTCCACCAAAAGCATGGACTAAGTCAGACATGGGTGTCACATGCCTGAGATCCCAGCACCCAGAGGCAGGAGAACTGTAAATGTGACACCAGTCTCAGCTACACAGTAACATACAAGCATACAACAACAGGAACATTGCAGCAAGACCTGTACTCTCCAGTTGAGTGAGTCCTTTTATGCTCACTCACCGATTTCCTCAGGCAAGGAATGACCAGCACCAAACAATGAATTAGATGCAGCCTCTGCAGCAATGGCCCCGCTCCTTCCTGGAGCCCACCTCTAGAGGCCCAGAGGAAAGGCCCCTCGGGGAGTTAGATGAAGGACTGCAGGACTCACATACACAGCACGCAGGCACGCAGGCACACACGCGCACACACATACTCCTTACCATGTAGAACTGCAGTCGATAATGCTTCTTAACTAGACTCAGTACAAACATGCAGAATCCTAGTTGGAGACAGAGGGGAAGACAAAGTGAGTCACACTGCTTTCCTCTCGCTTTAGCTGACTGAAGTAGTCCATTAACTAATTTACTTGTAACAAGTAAACAGTACATTCATTTCAAAGCCCAGAGGGGAAAATTAATCTAGAGTCAATGTAAGACAGAGCTGTCAGCTTGCTTCCCAGCGTAGTCAGAGCTAACATTACAAAATTTTAAGCAACTCCTACAAATGAAACTGAGGAACACGGTGCCCAGAGGAGGAACACGGGACACACACCTGTCAGATAGAGGGTAAAGGAAATGAACCGGTGGTATTTACTGAGAATCCTCAGAGGCTCCTCCCTCTGGACCAGAGTGAAGAAGTAGTCCGTCACCGTCTCACCATAGAAGAAGTAGTTCACACACAGGAGGAAGTACCTGCACATGACGAGAAGACAGAGAATGCACACAGCTCTCCTCCACGAAACTGTGGACAGCCCCGAGGAGAGAACAGCGCACTCCACCTTGAGAGCTGACCTAGAACCTACGGCACCTTTTATTCCCTCTCGCTCTAGTGCAAACCTGAAGGTCAGTTTCTCTGATTTTGGGGTGTTCCCACACCCATTCTCAGGACCCTCCAAGTGTGCCTCACCTCCCTAGGCTCACTCCTACTATTCCCACAGGAGTCTCCACTCAGAGTGATCCGCTTGCTTTGTCACTGTCTGTCCTGCTGTTCCGCGCGTCCTTGAACTGAACACCCCTTTACCTACTCACTCATTTCATTTGTTGCTCTAACACTATTTTATAAAAATTAAAAGTTTTTAAAAGCTGCATGACCCGACATCCTAGCAACTGCATGCCATTTCTTTCTACAGCAAATAGTAACTGATGACCTCATTAGGCAATCAGGCTCCATCTCAGGACACAGACCTTCGGAAGCCTGGCTGTGACCCAGATCCTTCAACTAGCATCAACTGTGCATTTATTTACACGCTCTCTTCAACTGGAGGAATGTGGTGGGGAGTCACAGCCCACACCCGTGTGTATCCTCCACTGGGCTTCCGGTACGGGCTCACGCTGCATCACCCCGAGCAAGCCCTCAACGAGAAGAAGCCTCAGAGCTTCTCTTTCCATCTTTTCATTATGAAGTACAAAACTCCCACACTGGGTTTGTTTGTTTTTTGTTTTTTCCTTTGTAAAGTGGTCATAGCGAAGGGTCAGGCCTCCTGAGTATGTTAACAAAATTCAAAACACAGCTGTTGAGCTACAGGACAGCCACAGAGAGAGCATGAGCCCAGAGGGAAATCACGAGGGCAGGTGGAGCTGAGCGTCCGCTTGTGCTGTTGAAAGATGGATAAACATGGCGGAGTGTGCCCAAGCCTAAGCATGCCCCCTTCCTTGGCCATAACCAAGTTTATGCACAAATCATTACTATCCAGCCCACTAAGTCACAAAGCAATTAGCACAGTCTTCCCAGCTTTGTGAGAATAACGCCTCATGACAACAGCAGGGCCAACAGCAGAGCTTTGGGTCAGGACGGGGCTCGGAAACCGTATGTCCTATGGTTCTTTATTTAGCTTCTGCTGTTAGGTAGCCAAGCCTTCTTAGAAGAAAAGAACTTCTCTCTGAAAGAGTTCAGACCCTAACCACGATGGCGCCTTGAGTGCCTTACAGGAAGTAGCCTCAAAAATCTGTTGTAGTGATGAGGAAGTCAATTCCAGAGACAGCAGCACCACCACCAGAACCTGCCAGCTCCCAGGTGACTCCAGTGACGGGTTGGGTTGCAGCATAAAGACTACACTGACCTCAGGTAGGGATGCAAAATACCATGCCTGGCTGCAGGAGACCAAGATTTCTACTGCTGAGGTAAACCCAGCCACAGACACGTCTGTTTCTTCTAGAGAAGTTCCCAGATTCTCAAAACTCCTCAAAGGCAAGCCACACAATCCAGCCTATGAAAGGCACAGGCCCAAAGACGCTGTGCAAGTCTGTGGCAATGACTCTTGCCACCAGCACTCTAAGTACCTGCCCCAAATCCCATCACCCAATCGGGCAAGGTGCCCCACGGACCAGAGAACTTACCAGCTGAGGGTCCTGAACCAGGGCAGGTCATAAGAGTGGTATACATTGTAGCCAATAGTAATTATCTCATGGAAACACTTAATCTGAACACACATAACCTGAAAAACACAGAGGAATCAGAGAGCTCTTCTTAGGGTCTTCTTCAGGAAGAGAAACCAACAGGTCCCAGGCCTTAAACAAAGCTACGGCATTTAAGAAATGCTTCAGTCTTGCACTGATTCCCCTTCCCTCCCTCCCTCTCACACCACCCCACAGGGTAATGCAACCCTTTACATCACAATTTCTCATAATAAAATACACAGTCCTGCTATCCTGATTAACCCCTTATTCTAGAACCTTCCTGGTCTCAGCCAATCCTCTTCCCCCATTGACCATGAATATATACAAGTGGAGGCCTCAACTGCTTACCTCAGCACCCAGCTGTCATCTTCAGACCTGTTCTTTAATGGTGCTAAGTGTTGGTAATGTTTTTGTCTACCTGACATAAGCTAGAGACATCTGAGAAGAGCAAACCTCAAATGAGAAAACGCCTCTCCTAGACTGGCCTGTAGGCAAGCCCGTGGAGCATTTTCTTGATTGGTGATTGACGTGGGAGGGCCCAGTCCACCCTAGGTGGTGCCATCCCTGGGCAGGTGATCCTGAACGTGTAAGAAAGCAGACTGAGCAAGCTGTGGAGAGCAAGCCAGCAAATACCATTCCTCTATGCCCTCTGCTTCAGTCCTTGCCTCCAGTTTCTTGCCCTGACTTTCCCTCATGATGGATGTGATCAGGACATGTGAACCAAATAAACCCTTCCCTCCTCAAGCTGCTTTTGGTCATGGTGTTTATCATCGCAACAGAAAGCCAAAGTAAAACAGGTGGGAAGACTGAACTCCTGTGGATTGCAACTTCTTAAAGAAAGTTCTAAGTTTGTGAGTAAAGCCCCAGGAACATAAGAAACAAACCCAGAGTCTCACACGAGCCAACAGCCAGGGTCACCCTTCATGCCGGTGACCCTACAGCTGGCACATGAAAAATGGCAGTTGTATGTGCTCTGAGACAGAAGGTTCTGAGACACCGGGCACTCCAAGGTTTCCCAGAACCAACCCAATACCAGGTACTGTCAGCAGCAGGCACTGGAGCTGACAACCCCAGGAAAAGCTGGCTACAGCACTAAAATGGCTTGTCAGCGGTACTTACAATCATCATCAACACCATTGGTCCCAGGTAAATGATAATGAAGAAAAATGCAATCATGGCCAAAGTCAGGATGCCTCTCACCCACCAGTTCTTCCATCTAGGTAAGAAAGAAAGAGGGCCCTGAATGTAACCCTCTCCAAAGCAACGCCTTCACCTCAGCAAAGGCACAGCTCTGGTGAGGGCAGGACTCAGCAGCTGCAGAAGCCACTGGCACACACCTTAAACAAAGCATGGGGTAGTGTGGGGAGAGCCAGGCGAAAAGAGAGTGTCCTTTGCTTCTGTGTCTACATGGATGGCTTCCGTAGCCATTTCTATCTGAAATAAAAGGCTAAAACTATTCTTTTTTTTTATTTTTTTAAAGATTTATTTATTTATTATTATGTATACAGTGCTCTGCCTGCATGTACACCTGCAGGCCAGAAAAGGGCATCAGATCACATTATAGATGGTTGTGAGCTACCATGTGGTTGCTGGGAATTGAACTCAGGACCTCTGGAAGAGCAGTCAGTGCTCTTATCCTCTGAGCCATCTCTCCAGCCCCCAAAAGCATTCTTCCTGAAGCTTCTACACAGTACAGCCCTGGAATTACAATGCTAACAGCTGTCTCAGACAAAGAGTACCGACTATCACAGACATGCACCAGGCTAATCTGCAAGAACTTTAGGGGTTAACTCTCAACACAACAGTCTGAGTAGGTTTTATTTCAAATGCATCTTTAAATCAGCACATTAATATCTGTATCTAGAATGCTGAGAAATGGAAACAGAGGCCACAGTAAGCTAATGGTAAGGCTCAGCTCACACCGTGATAAGGATCCACACAGCAACCCTTTCAGAGTGCTCTGGAACCTCATGACTTGTGATTCTCATAGACGCACACAGCCGATGCTCTTGAGGGTCAGGAGTTTTACCCCTGACTCACTTAAGCTGAGTCTTCCTGGGCTGAAGGAAATGTTCAGAGGATATACATGGAGGAGAGAAAACAACCTGAGCCTGAAACCCTAAGTGCCTCAGTCTTACCAATGGACATGGTACACCACTAAGCCAGGTTACCTTGAGGACAAGTTGGAAAGGGCCCTGTTAAGGACCTCGGGAGTGTCGTCTATGGAGGTTGGCGGGGGAGCTGGTTCCGCTCGGCTCTCGCTGTCTGATGCGGTCTCTCCATCTATCTTTGCTTCTGACTCTGATTCCTACAGGGCAAAAACAGAAGAGCAGAGGTCACTACTGCTGGGCAACTACTAAGAAGTGCATAGCTATCACGGGAGACCCACAGAAATTAAACTCAGGGCACTTGGCACAGTGAGGCAGTAGGACAGATAGAACACCATAATCCTGACAGTGTTCTGACATGAGTAGAGACATCTGTGCCATGCACAACCTGTGAATAGCCCCACACCATGGGGACTTGGGGGTGGTATGAGAAGACAGAAATGGCTCACTTGTATCCAAAGAACGCAAACCGGAGGAGGCTGTGACTGATTTCCTGAGCCTGCCATTGTTTTAGAATCCCAGACCCATGCCTATGTCAGGCCGAAGTACCCAGGAATAGCTATCCATGTCTGAAAACCCCTCTCCTGCAGCACTTGAACCTAAGCAGTGGGGAGGAGCCACGGCCTGTCACCACTAACCCAGGCACTCTGAAGACACTGATATTCCTATTCTCATCGTGGGGGGGGGGGGGGCTCCTTTTTGCGTGTTGTTTTGTTTTACAGTACTGGGGATTAAACCTAGTGCATGCTGGGCCAGCACACCACCTACCGCTGCTCTATATCCTCCAGTCCAGTGCAAGGATTCCTGAAGAGAGATAAGTAAACACCACTGGAGCTGTGCCCCACTCCCCTGTCACAGAGGCTCTGAGACACTAACACCTCCATGACTGCTCTTCTCAGGTAGAAGAAGTAAAGTCCTGGCACCAACGTCAGTTTTCCATTCTTTGACATTTACACTCACACCCTACTGACAACCAACCTCCTCTAAGACTAGATTAATGCCCTGTGCTGGCTATCAGTTCTGACCCCTGAGCCTCAGGGCTTCAAAATGTAAGTGCCTCTAGGAGCACAGACACAGTCTAGGAGCTATTTGCATGCCCCAGGAACTGAGCCAAGCACCAGAGAAGGCCCAGCACACGGTTATTTTTAACTTATCTATCCCGTTGTCAAGGAGACTCACGGAGACTGCTGGGTCCCTAGGCAGGAAAGGGCGAAAACAAAGGCTAGTGCTGGGGAAGTTAAGGAGAGAATGCTAATTATCTCTCTGGCTCTGTGTGTGTGTGTGTGTGTGTGTGTGTGTGTGTGTGTATTTACACGGTGGCATGTACCTGCAATCCTGTGATCTCAGCACCCAGAAGGATGAGGCAAGAGGGCTTTGAGTCTGAAGCCTGCTTCAGTCTACAGGGAATTTCATGTCAGTCAAGGTTACACAGTAACCTTGAATCCCTAGCACTTGGGAAACAGAGGCAGGCAGATCTCTGAGTTCAAGGCCAATCTGGTATACAGAGCAAGTTCTGGGACAGCCAGAGCAGAGAAATCCTGTTTTGAAAAACCAAAAAACTAAATTAAAAAAAAAAAAAAAAAAGTTTCCAGGGCCTTTTTATGGACCCCAAGCATGACCTATATCTTTCCAAGCCTGATTCTACTTCCTCTTCAAAGAGGAAAAAGAGGCGTCCTGAGGCACAGGTCAGTAGACAGAGGTAAAGAACTCCCACAAAGCCCTACATACCAGGACTTCAGGGTGAGGAGGATGAGCAACTAAGAAATGGAATACGCCTGTAAGGAGCGAGCCTGAAGGAAGGAACTCCCTAGGTCTTACCTGCCTCCAACTAGCAACCTCAGGATGTCTCTGACATAAACACCTTGGAGCCCTCCTTAGGAGTACCCACTAGGCAAGAGGCCAACACCCACTTGTAACACCAGGCGCCTACCCAGCAGCTGGGAAAAGAGAAGCTAGCCTCCCCTCCGCTGCGCCCCTTACACCCAGGCAAGGGACCAAGCTCACCGCAGGAACCTAGAGCCTGCACTTCTGGCCTCTCCTCAACCCGCAGGCAAAGAGCTCTCACTCAGAGAAGCAGCTGCTCACATAGGTGCGAGGGAAGCAGAGGGCCCACAGCAGCTTCCCTGCTGGGCAGCAGGAGGGGACCTGGAGCCCAAATTCTGGCCCAGAACAAAAGCAGCACCTTCTGGACAGAAAAGCCCGGATGAGCAACTGGAGAGGCTGCTGTGTAGGAAGGAGGGCTTGCTCCACTTCCAGAGGACCTGGGCTCTAGCTCTAAGACACCTGATGCCCTGCCTGGCTGCTCACCAGTGACTAACACACATGTAGCACACATAAACTTTTCTTCCCTTCTCCTAAAACATTTTATTTTAAAGATTTTGGCTTAAGCATAACAATTGTACATAAACACATACACATTTTAAGTTGTTTGGTTTTGTTGAAGTCAGAAGTAGAGCCAGGAAGCCGGCTCAGTGGGAAAAGACAGCTGCTGTCAAACCTGATGACCAGAGTTCAACTTCTGGGACCCACAGGGTGGAAAGAGAGAACTGACTTTAAAAAAAAAAAAAAAAGCTGTCCTCTGTCCTCTACACATGCCTCCACCACATAATAAGTAAATAAATATAAATTTTAAAAAATTAAAATTCAGAACTGCTGAGCTTCAGAGACAGACAGACAGACAGACCTCCAGGAAAACCTTCTGCAGGAGGCGGCAGCTTCAGCGTGAGTCTCCTCTGGTTTTCCATACGGAAAAGACTCCCCTATCTCATGCATTGTTAAGGGAAGTCTGCGGTAGCTAGCCCATCTGCTTCTCCTGCTCCCACCTCTCAGTAGCATGCGGAAAACACATAGGTCAGAAGCAAGAGAGCCTTAAACAGCCAGGCAGCCTGGCCATCACTCCCAAGGATGGTGGGGTACTGGGGAAAACAGTGGACTAGGCAGCTAAAAAATTACCTGAATGTAGCATTTGCCTGGGTGGCCTCCTCACTTCACACAGGCAGCCCAACCAAAACTGAAGACCTCCTGAGCCAACGTGTGATGTCTAAGACAAGCAGGCTACCTCTTAAAGCAACAATGCATGTAGGGATGTGCTCACTCTCCACTGGGATGCACACAACACAATCTGCCAATCTGTGTGTCAGAAGTGAGGGCCTCCTCCTCTACAGATTGATTTGTTTTTATTTTATATGCATGTTTTGTTGCCAGTGTGTATTATGTGCATCATATGCATGCATATGACCTGGAAGACTAGAGGAGGGTGCTGGGTCCCCCTGAAATGGAGTTGCAGATGAGCCACCATGTGGGTGCTGGGAACTGAACACAGTTCTTCTGGAACGGCAGTAAGCGCTCTTAACCACTGGGCCATATTTTCAGCCCCTGGGTCTCTGCATGATTCTGAGAACGGGGTGGTTTCACAGCACAAGCTTGCAGCCAGGCTGTCTGACTCCCATGCAGCAGGCAGGGAATGGGGGGGAAGGGTGGGGTGGGGTGGGGCGAGTTTAAGGACAGGAAGCAGTAGAGCGCTTGCCGGGATCTGTGCGAGCACTGCTGAAGGTATTGTGGTTTTTTCTCTTCAGGCCTGCCGTGCTGTTTTTCTCTGGTGCTGTGGTCTCATCTCTCCTCGGGGACAATGTTGTTTTCTGTCTGTCAATGCACTAATAACTTCAAATAAACTCCATGCCCCCAGTAATCCATCTCAGTTTTCCTCCCAAACCCACTTCCAAGACCTTATGCAGACTACTGAACATACACCAGCTACCTCCACTGCTACTCAGTGCTCCTGAATCCACTCGTGTCTCCGTCTTTGGTGGTCATAGGTCACTGGATGCAGAACAGGCTGCTCCCAGGGCCCCTCCTCCTCTCCAGGGTCCCTCCTCCCTCCCAGGGTCTCTCCTCCCTCCCAGGGCCCCTCCTCCTTCCCAAGGCCCCTCCTCCTTCCCAGGGCCCCTCCTCCTTCCCCAAAGCCTTCCTTCCTTTCCAGTCCCCAGGGCCCAGAGCAGAGGATAGGCAGAGCAAGCCCCTCAGCCTCCACCCATCCTCCCAGTTCCTCAGCCAGTCCCAGAGGGACGGTGATGCTGATGTAAACAGGAAACAACAGGTCTGCACTACGGGAAAGCCTCCCCTCTGGAAGCCTTTTCTGTGGGGTCACATAGACCCTTCAGGGAGAGGCCACAGCACTTAGTGTGAAGGCACATACAGAGCCAAGCAAAGGACACTGGCATTTCTAGAGAAACTGTTGCTCAAAAAGTGCGCCTGACCAGCCTTCCATACTCTTCACCCCCCAGGAGCCTCAGAACAGTGTAGAAGTCTTTGTCTCCAACAGAAAGAAATATGGAAGAAAGCAGAGAGACAGTGGGTGAGCAAGGAAGCCTTGTGTCATGGTCTGGATTTTACACTCAGCCCACAACAGCCTAAGCTAAGTCCTTCCTGCTACTGTTTTCTAGGCGGGAACCCTGTTGTTTCATGCACCCTGCCTCAGTTAGGTTTTCTATCTACTGTTGCAACAGCATGACCAAAAAGCAAGCTGGAGAGGAAAAAATTTATTCAGCTTACACGTCCTTATTACTGAAGAACGTCAGGACCGGAGCTCAAGCAGGGCTGGAACCTGGAAAGGCAAGAGCTGATGCAGAGGCCATAGCGGATGCTGCTTACTGGCTTGCTCAGGCTGCTTCTAGAAGCCAGAACCACCAGCCCAGGGATGGCACCACCCACCATGAGCTGGGCCCTTGCCCACTGATCACTGAGAAAATGCCCTACAGCTGGATCGCATGGAGGAATTTCTTGACTTGAGGCTCCTTCCTCTCTTGTGATTCTAGCTTGTGTCAAGTTGACACTCAAAACCAGCCAGTGCGCATCCTGTTTTTTTCCCATTTCCACTTAATTCTCCACATTTCATGAAGGGCTGCCTGTGGCTCACAGAAGCAGCAACCTTTTGAAGCTCCCCCATGTGACAAAGTCTGACCTTTTAGAAGAAGTGTGGCTGGGGCCAGGGCTGGACAGGAGCCCCGGTGCACTGGGGATCCAGGTAGGTGGGACTCAGCCTGCTCTACCCTGTTTCTTTACCAGACACTGATTCTCTTTTGTATCCTGCTAAATGTTTCCTATTTTATCCCAGTTTGTCCAAGAAAAGCTAAAAACTGGGCCAAGGAAACAAGCAGTGCCACCCGCTAGGCTTTCATTCATTTCCACGTGGCAGCATTTGGCTCACTGGTTCCTTACACTCCCCACGCAATCTCTCTGAGGATCCAGCAGTCCAATCGGTAAGTTCTACCTACTGAAGAGACTCCACAACTTACAAACTATTTTTTGCACTGCTTTATATGCAAATTGCAAGTCTCCTCAGGGAGCAAAGACATAGCCTAAGCTTAACCTCAGTTGAATACCAAGCCTGTCTGTCATCTTAGCAAGCCTTTTGGCCAGCTGCCAGGGTCATCCACTCCCCCACCTGCAGAGGCACGTCCTGGGCACAGACACTGCTAGACAGCGGGTGCTTAAGAAATGTCAGGACCCCTGTGTCCTTCTTGACGGGTACGCCCGGTAGGTAGGTTTCCATCTGAGTTCTTACAGGACAGAAAGATACATGCCTGCAAGTGTACTGCGTGTGGGGGGTGGAGTGGGTACTGTTAGGAAGAACAAAGAAGTAATTCTATCTGTTTTCAATACTAATCGCGTTTGACAAGTTCCTGTGTCTAAAGAAAAGGTCAAAGATGAGCCCACTGTGAGTTGGGAACTGGAGAAGCCAAGTGAACTTCCTCCCCATCCAACAGATCAACAAGAAGGCAGCACTGGCTTCCCCCACAGAGGGAAGCGCACTCACAGAAGAATGACCACCGTGAGCCCAGGAAACAGAAGCTTACTGCACTCCTCATGAGCAAGCCGGCAAGCCTATCTTGCAAGGAACAAAGCCCTTCTTCCTGTGACAGGGCTCAGCAGAGCTAGCTGCCGAGGAATCTGGGAAAAGA
Source organism: Acomys russatus (assembly GCF_903995435.1). Lineage (NCBI taxonomy): Eukaryota > Metazoa > Chordata > Mammalia > Rodentia > Muridae > Acomys > Acomys russatus. Next base: position 68,125,769 of record NC_067140.1, on the reverse strand, counting down.
GAGTTATAACTGCAACTCTGCTGGAGGATACGGCTGGCCGTTGTAGAACATTAAAGAAAGTCCTTCTGAGGGTCAGGAGAGTTAGGCGGTCAGAGTGACCGTGGGAGAGAAGCACCAAAAGATGCTGGTTTTCAGACTTAGTTAAACAAAAATGCTCTGCATGCCAAAATGCCACACATTGGGGTACCATTTCTGAGCCCTAACAAAGCCACACCCACTGTAGTATACCCTGCTCTCAGAAAGTCTCGAATCAATACTGAGATTGACAGAAAGTGCACGCAGACTCCCAAGATGAAACTCATTACAGGTTCTCCTTACCCGTAACAGCACTCAGAGAGATCAAGAGGGGAGGAGGTGGGGGATAGACTTAGCTTTTTAAAACCTAATTGGCTGTAAACAATTTCACCAAGCCAGACCAAACTACTTAAAAGAGGCCAGGGGCACGGCAGAGAACAACAGCACTGCTGGCCATGAACCCCACCAGGGCTCCTGGGAAGCTACACTGAGGTGGCTTGTGCCTGCCTGGCCCTTGATTTGGTCACCCTACTGCTTGCCTCTTCCTTCCTCTTCTCACCACTTCCTCCCAGCTATCAAAGCAGGCTCAATGATAAACAACTTCTAAAAGTCCATCTCATCAATGCACAGGAAACCTTAGGGAAGAGCAATCCCTGGCTGCACCATTCCTCAAACCACAGCAAGCCAATCTCACCTCAGCCCGGTCTACTAAACATCTCTCTCATCAAAATAATCTCGCTATTAACAACCCTCTGAACTAACTCTCTCTCGTCACCTCAGCAGCTTCTGATACTATTATTTTAAACAATCAAAACAACAACAAAATCTGCTTCCTTTGGCCTTTGAGCAGCACACTCTCTGGTCGCTCATCTGCTTCTCTCGCTGGAGCATCTTAGCCAGCCTTCTCTTCAGCAGATTCTCTTTCTCAGCCTGTCCCTTAATTTGGGGGTTCCTCGGGAGTTTGTTCAACCACTGGACATGCTCTGAGTAATATATTATTCAAATCAGGCTTCACACTGTCCTCCTTTTTTTGGTGGTGGTGGGTTATGGCAGGGAATTCTGGGGACCAAACCTAGGGCTTTGCACATGTTAGGCAAACTTTCTACACTTCCACAGTTCATTCCAGCCATCAATTCTCTCCTCTTGCTGGCAGGCCTCTATGTTCAAATACCTCTCAGAGGTCTCCACATGCACCCAAAACTTTCCATGTGTCCAAAAGCAAATCCACCAGCAGCTCCTCTCCCAGCCGCTGCCTCCTACTGGGTAACCTATCTGGCAATGCTATGTTTCTCCTTGAGCTCTCAGTGCCAAGTGTGACCTCTCCCACAATCTTTACGCCTGCTACTAAATTTGTAAATGCTACCTCCCAAACTGCCTTCAGCTCCACTTCACCTTTTTACCTCTCTGACCTCTTAGTTCAAGCTAGTATCATTGTCCCATCTGTGATAACCGCAAAAGCACAACCCACTACCCTCCTCTAGCCTTGATTCCACTCTTCCCCACTCTTGACACCACAGCAAAGAAAGAACGTCTAGTCTCATTACTCCCTGGGGTGGTCTGAATGAGATGTCCCCATAGCCTAGGTCCCAAGTTATACTGCTTGGATAGGATGAGGAGGTTGGTTTTTTTTTCAGAGGAAGTAAGTCACTAGGGGTAGGCTTTGAGAATTTAAAAGACACTCTCCATCCCCAGTGAACTCTTCCTGGTTTTTGTTTCTTTTCAGTTCAAGATGCAAGCTCTCAGCTGCTGCTCTAGCAGCCACGCCTTGACTCTATAACCACCATGAACTCCAGCCCTCTGAAACTGTAAGCCCATATAAACTGTTTCTACTGCAAGTCACCTTGACCATAGTGTTTTATCACATGAATAAAAGATTACCTAACACACTCCTCCTACACCTCTTGCAGAGCAGTCCGGTGTTCAAATACCATGTCTAAACTCTTTCACACTCCCTTAGGGTCAGATCTGGCTATGCTTCAAGCTTAGTCTCTTGCAGCCATTCTAAATGAGAGCTCATATTTAAAAGCTAGACTTCTCAATAAACAACCTAATGATGTACCTCAAGGCTTTAGGAAAACAAGAAGCTGAATCTGAAGAGATGGCTCTTCTAAAGGACCTGAATTCAGTTCCCAGCAACTATGTCAGGTGGGTGGGTCACAAGCATCTGTAACTCCAGCTGCTGGAGACCTATGCCTCTGGCTCTGAGAGCACCCGCATTCACATGTTAAAAATAAATCTTTTGTTCAAACACAAAAGAAAGGTGTTCAAAATTCTTTGTTTTCCACAATTAAATCATTATGTCTCTTTTTTATGGAGATCTTATTTGAACTGCGAGTAGATGAGGGGAGGCAGTAGGTACCATGTGAGTGCAGCACTTGTAGAGGCCATAGAAGGCATGGATCCCCCTGGTGTTGGAATTACTGTGCAGTGATGACCCATCCAACAGTGCTGGCAACTGAACTCAGGTCCTCTTAAGAGCAGAGTCACACCTTAGAGAAACCCAGCTCAGTTCCCCAGTGGCTATCAACAGCCAAAAGCTTCTTAGCTTGGGGTAGACTTCCAGATCCACCTCCCCTCCCTGTGTTGGAGTTTTGCCTGGTCAGAGCTTGCCCAGCTTTTATGCATGGTGTCTCAACTGCTGTGAACTCATACGTGCAAATGCCCTGCTGTGTTCAGAATGTTTCCTTAATAGTCATCCTCCACCTCTACAGCTCTTAAAATCTTTCCATGCCATCTTCTACCATGATCCCTTAGCCCTGGGTAGAGCGGGTAAGATACAGATCATCCTGCTTAGGGCTGAGCATTCCAAAGTCTCCTTTTCTCTGCCTCTTGATCAGTTATTGGTCTGTGTTAAGCACCATCTACAGAAAATAAATAAATAATAAGTTAAACAGCAGCTTCCCTGGTAAGGATTGAGTAACGTGCTGATCTGTGGGTCATTAGGCATTCACTTTTACCTGTGAGTACAACTAGCGTTACCTACTGAGCATAAGCTGGGAAGGGCCTACAATATGGGAGAGGGGCTAGCAGAACACCTGATAGCAAAGTATGGGGCTGAGTACGGGGGCCACAGGTTTAAGTGGTGCTGGTGAAGAGCAAGGCATGAGGAGGAGGTTAGCCAAAACTGAAGGGGGCATGAAAAAGCCTGACAGGAATCTACTTTGTAAGTGTGTGTGTGTGTGTGTGTGTGTGTGTGTGTGTGTGTGTGTGTGTGTTTGTCTGTCTGGGTCTGCGTTGCCTCTCTTAGTATGACATTTTCCAGATCCATCCATTCTCTTGCAGATTTCATAATTCAACTTCTCTTTACAGCTGAATAAAACACCACTGTGTATATGTAACTCATTTTCACACTCATCAGTTAATTAATGGGCATCTAGTTAATTCCATTTCCTAGTATTGTAAATAAGGCAGCAATGCATAGATATGCAAGGATTTCTGTTGTAGAATATGACGTCATTTGATATCACCTAAATGCTGCAGTCCAAATAAACTATAGAGTTTCAACATAAATTTTTCCTTAAATAAATTTATGGAGAACGGTACATTTCTTTGGTCCTTATTCTAGGTTATGTGGCACAATCTTCTATATGGTTTTCAAAGCAGCCAATTTATCATTCTTATCGCACTGGTCCTCTGCAGCAACACGTGTTAGAACGGCTTCCTTGCGTCAGATGTCTGTTGTTGTACAGAGGTAATTGCAAATCAAAGTTCTTCTTAGGCCATCCTCCCTACTAGATTTAGATTGTGTTTGTAAGGAGAACCCCAACACAACGGCAGAGAGCACAGTTTAGAAGCCACTGCATGAGCTGGAGAGATGGCTCAGAGGTTAATTTAAGAGCACTGTCTGTTCTTCCAAAGGTCCTGAGTTCAATTCCCAGCAACCACATGGTGGCTCACAACCATCTACAATGAGATCTGGAGCCCTCTTCTGGGGGCAGGCACACATGCAGGCAGAACACTGTATATGTAATAACAAATCTTTAGAAACCACTGCACAAAACTGGCAGGGCTGCCCACCCTATAAAACCAGCTGCTCTGGAGACTGAGGCCAGAGACAGAAGGGAGAGATGGCAAAAAGGAAATCATTACGCAACACTACCATCTCCGACACACTAATCAGTACCACTCGGAAGTGTCTTACGAGAGAGGACAGCCATCAAGACAGTAAATCCTGTTCAGCCCCAAACAGGTGGCTGCCCATAAACTGGCTGGGTTCTTATTCAATTATGAAAACAAGAATCGAGAAACTGATGGCTCCATTTGTATACTCCACCTAACTTTCACAAGGTTAACTGTTAACTGAAACATACACCAACAGTTTATAACCTGAAAATTTTTTTCCTAATGGTTTAGTGCCCACAGCTCAAATATTAAAGAATGCAGATTCCATTATAAAATGGAAATAGCTAAAGAAGTCTGGTGAGATATTTCAGGCTTCCTTTTAAAATTACCAAAAGGCTCCAGGAATATGTTCCTTCGTAAAGCAAAACTATTAGTTCAATACAAGTATTTGGGCTGTACCCCAGCCCATTTGAAGTCCATGGTGCACCTACATTCCATATGCTGAGACCCTAACCCACCCACCCAACACGATGCTGTTAGGAGACAAAAGCCACAAGGGAAAGCAAGTTCTTCAGAACAGAGGTCACAGAGAGTCCCTTCTTCACCTTGTGAAAAGAACGAGAAGCCACCTCACAACCAAGTGTTCACCTGTTGGCATCACGATCTTGCATTTCCAGGATCTAGAACTACAAGAAACAATTTCTTTCATCTGTTTTTGGTTTTTGAGACAAGGTTTCATTGTGTGGCCATGGCTGGCCTAGAAGTCCATTTGTAGACCAGGCTGGCCTTGAAGTCACAGAGATCCACCTGCTTCTGCCTCCTGGGCATCAAGACTCAAGTTGTGCACCAACACACCTGTTGAGTCGTTGTTTTAAACCACCCAATTGTAGTCACCTGTTAGGGCAGCCCCAGGGCTATAAGACAAAAGACAGCTATGAACAGGGCTCAACATAAAATCCATAAACTTACTTCAAACAGTATTGGGCTGGCTGTTTGTTTGGTAAGCTGGACTGTGTAGTTCTTGGGCACAAACTCTGTACAAGACAGTATTGTGTCACAATGATCACACTCACTACACCATCCTCGTCAATTTTCTCTTCTGATAGTTTCCATAGAATAATATGTGCCTGCCTTGGTGACACACATCTTTAATCCCAGCATTTGGAGGGAGAAGCAGGAGGATCTCTGTGAGTTCAAGGCTAGCTTGGTCTACATAGTGTTCTAGACTAGCCAGGGCTAAACTATGTGAGACCCTGTCTCAAAAAAATAACAACAACAATAACAACAACAACAACAACAATAATAATAACAGCAACAACAATAAAAATACAATAGTTATCTTACACATGAAATGTATTATGCTCTATTTTTACATCAAGAGGATATTTTCCATAGCTTATATTCTATTATTAAGATCATCACAAATAGGGACTGCTCTACTCATCTTTATTTATCTTGCAAGCTCAGCACTTCCATTGCAGTATGCCTGTGTGTGTAGGTCAGAGGGAAATCTGTAGGAGTCATTCTTCCATCATGTGGATTCTCGAAACCAAATGCAAGTTGTGAGGCTTAATGTTGAGTACTTCTACCCACTGTGACATCTCACTGGCCCCCGAGTAATTGTTCTTAAAGATTTGTCTGTTTATATGCATGTGCATATATGTGCATGGGTATACAGGTGCCCAGAGGCCAGAAAAGAACATGAAATCCCCAGGAGCCAGAGCTATAGGTGAGTGCCTGATGTGGGTGCTGGGAACTAACTCCAGTCTCTGTAAGAGCAGCAAGCACTCTTAACCACTGAGGCATCTCTCCAGCCTCCAGAAATGGTTTGTAATAAATTCATGAACCTTTTCCTACAGGGTCTAGAAGATTGTCTTGCCAACACCTGCATGGAAGAGACAACTGGAGAAGGATGGCACAGTTCTGTTTCAGCTCTCACACAGGTAAGAGGCTCCATCTAGGAGAAGCCACAAAATGTTGGGTAGCGGTGAGCTGTACTTCCCCACATCGGCTAATGTACTGCCCGTAACAATGAATGAGCAGACAAAGCCTTTTAGAGTTCTCAGTGGCTCCATCTTTCCCTACAGAATGTATAGGTCTTGGTACATTCCCACTTGTTTCTCAGACAAGGTTCAGAAACATCAATCCACATCTCAGCCTACTGGACTACACGTTGGAAGGCCCCTGAGAAGCTAACACTTGAAAACGCTACCCTCATTGTAAGCAACAACTAGTTAGTCCAGGCATGTGAAACTATCAAGAACAGAATAGGAAAGGAAGAAAAGATGAAACAGACCAAGGCAGGCCTAGCAGCCTGTTAGCTGTAGTCCCAGCTGCTTGGAAGGAGTCAGATGTGGGAGGATCGTTTGAGCTCAGGTTTTCCAACAGCCTGGGCAACATAGAGAGACCCAGCCTCAAAAGAATGACCCGTTTTATCCCATATAACTTCATTAACTCTGTGTCCTTCAATCGACAGGAACTCCATGTTGGGAGGGACTCGATTTACTCCCTGCTATAGCCCACACCTGACACCCCTGCTTCCCAGATAACTCCATCATGGGTGAAGAACCTGAAAACTCAAGGTTCTTGGAACTAAGTCTCAGTAAAGCATTAACAAAGTTAGCAACAAACACTTCCTCCCTGAGAGATGCTGGCTAGAAGTAGTGGCCCCTTAATCAGAGCGTAAGGATGGCAGGACATCCTTACTGGCTTTCAATAGGAACCCTAAGCCCCTGAGACAGAAATCTCTCCAACAAGCCATCCCAGAGAGGCAGGGAAGCATGAAGCTTTTCCTACATGGTGACAGCCCATGCTGTCTATGCCCTTGTAGGTTCTTTCTATCCTGACACCAGAGGACAAATGCCAAGAAAGCTTCCAAGACAACCCCAAAGAAACAAGCAAATGGATCTGACTCATGCTCACAGTGCTAATACCAGCAATCCACTGGCGCTGTCGTCCTCATGAACAGCCACTCTGTACGCACATTAGGAGGGATAAGCTGAGCATAAAACAACATCAGCTACAGCTGACCTTCTAAAACAAGACACGCCTCATCTCAGGGAAAGAGACAAATAGCCCAAGCCATGTGATCCTAGGGGAGAACAAGTCTTCTTGGACTTCACCTTTTTCATTTACAGAAAAGAAAATTCTTACTTCAAGAATAATTAGATAAGGGCTGGAGAGAGGGCTCCGTGGTTAAGAGAACTACCTGCTCTTCCAAAGGACCCGGGTTCAATTCCCAGCACCCACATGGCAGCTCACAACTGTCTGTAACTCCAAGATCTGACACCCTCACACCAATACACATAAATTAAAAATTAAATAAAATATTTTAAATTAAAAAAAAAGAATAATTAAATGAAACATGGCTACATTTTTTTCCAAGTAGCAAATTGAGAGCCACTGGGTCTTGAAATTAATTTAGTGGGTCACAACTAGACACAGACACACAGACAGACAGACAGACACACACACACACACACACACACACACACACACACACACACACACAGTGCCAGAAGGCAGGTTGGTGGCTCCCATGAGAGAGGCCAGTAAACAGAAGCCTCTCCGTGGGAGCCTCCCTGGGGCTGGGAATGGCCTGTTTGATCTGACACTGCTGCTGGGGTGTGCTTCATTTATGAAAAGTCACTGTGAAATTCCAGTATGTGCACATTTCTGCATGTCTGTTATAGTTCAACAAAAGATTTATAGAAAGGGTATATATGATAAAATCAATGAGCAGTGATCTTTGGTGTGTTTACAGACAGTAAGAGTACTGTTTTGTGATGCTTTTATTCCCAGATCCACATACATACAAGCTGACATTCACAGATGCAAATCCTAGTGTTGGATCCAACAAGGTTGTCAAGGCAGACAGGAGACACCCTTCTTAAGATGAGGGTATAGCTCAGCGGTAGGGCTTGATACAATGCACTCTAAAAGACAAGCTTGCTGGGCGGTGGTGGCGCACACCTTTAAGCCCAGCACTGGGGAGGCAGAGGCAGGTGGATCACTGTGAGTTCGAGGCTGGTCTACAAAGTGAGTCCAGGACAGTCAAGGCTACACAAAGAAACCCTGTCTCGAAAAACAACAACAACAAAGACAAGCTTTTTCCCCATTGCCTGTAGACACGGACATGTCCCCTGTACCACGTGTCCTCTTTTAGAAGCCTGGCTTCCCTGCATGGTCCTCAGGAGGAAAAAAACAAAACAACCAATAAGGCAAAGCTGCTGCCTCAGGATCAAAGAGTTTCTAAACAAGAGATGTAACTGGAGGGCATCAAGACAAATGAGAAACTCTGTCTTGGAGAAATAAATAAAAACATTACTAGCAACTAAAAGGCTACATACAGCCAGCCCACTGACCTCAATGTCTTCAAAGTTACCACATCACAGGGGAGTCTTCTGCAATGTCAGAAAAGAGGAAGAGCGGCACTTCAGTGCTCCCAGCATTCCTCCTCTCTAGCCCGTACAGGGAAAACACCTCAAACAACAATACCTAGTCAATGGCACCATTGATGGGTATCCTAAAAGAGCATTTCTCTTTCAATCTACATTTTGATTTTGTATTTACCAAATTCAATTAATGTGGGACGTTTTGGTAAATTTCAAGTGGAAATCATATTTAAATTTTGTCTAACCTACCCAGGAAGAGTAATCAATGTTGAAAATTAGTTTCACTCACCTGAGATTTAATTACTATTCTGTGGTATGTCCAAACACTGAATATTTCAACCGCTTGACTTTCTTCACTTCTTAAATCCTAAACTCTTTTAAATAAAACACAAGGGCTGTGCCTTTAATCCCAGCCCTTGGGAGGCAGACAGGCGGATCTCTGTGAGTTCAAAGACAGCTTGGTCTTCAAAGAGGTCATCCTGATCTACAAAGCGAATCCAGGACAGCCAAGGCTACAGAGAGAACCCTGTCTCGAAAAACTAAAAATAACACTGGGGTTACAGTAAGGTAGCACTAACACCTATTTACCTGGTCCTTCAGCAGTAGATTAAAACGCTGACCATCCACTGTTGTTTGCGCTCTGCTTGGCTTAGTCACTAAGCACATAGACTTGCTCTAGATCACAGGCCTGGTTCTTGCTGCGCAAGCCGTTGTTTTATCTTCACAGCTGATTTAGCACCAACTTAACCTCAACCCCCTGACAAGCCACACATGATAGACACTGGGCCCAGGCACCAGACAGAAGGCCAACCCTGTGAGTCCAATGCACACAGCAGCTGCAGAAATCCCAGGCGAGAGCCAACCCCAGAGACCATCTGTTGGGGAGACAGCAGGAGATGGCACCTCATGGAGGTGTGGACAGTGATTTCCACAGAAGCAAGGGGGAAGAAAGGAGATATGGAAATGGGGGGAGAAGTCCACAGAGTCTCGCAGAAGAAGCTGGGGTTGATCTGGGTCTCAGAAATCTGAGGCCCCGTGAGCTCCAGGATGCCCCTGCTTCCAGTATGTAAGCCTCATGGAACTGGAGGCACTGTCACCACCTCCTCTCTACAAAACTGGATGCAGAGAAAGGGGGGGGGCTCTCCCTGAGACAGTCACAAGGCCTCCTTCTTTGGGTGGCTTTTTCACCAAACCCAAGAAGAAAAAGGGAAGTGTTCTGCAAGACCAATGGGGAGAAAGTGGATCAAGCCGACATGCTCTACAGACCCTTCCCAGCTAACGTTTTCCTGGGACGACATGTGTAGACAATGTATATTCTCCAACCCCTATGTATCTATGTCTCTAACGCTAGCCCTTAACATGGCTTCAGTCAAAGTCTATACAAGAAAACAAGTCTTTTGCCCGGCGTGGTGGCACACACCTTTAATCCCAGCACTTGGGAGGCAGAGGCAGGCAGATCTGTGAGTTCAAGACCAGCCTGGGTCTACAAAGTGAGTCCTGGACAGCCAGGGCTCTGTGTAACAGAGAAACCCTGTCTTGAAAAACAAAAACAAAAAGTCCTTTAACTCAAAATCCAGTCAACAGTTTAAATGCATGTATAAGAAAATCCTCACAATGAATTTCACATAGCAGGGCTGAAAAGATGGCTCAGAGGTTAAGGCTGCTCTTCCAAATGTCCTGATTTCAATTCCCAGCAAACACATGGTAGCTCAGAACCATCTATAATGTGATCTGATGCCCTCTTCTGGCCTGCAGGCACACATGCAGGCAGAACATTGCAATAAATAAATCTTTTTTTTAAATTCGTGTAACAGAAAACCACCCATTCTGCAATGTACATGAAATGTCAAATATGAAGCTCCCAAAGCTATGATATCTTAAAGCTTGTATTAGTAGCATGTTCTTTGCAACAATATGCTGGTGAGATACTTTCCTTAAAAAAAGAAAAAAAAGATAGGCTGGAAAGATTGTGATTTCACCCAAACCAGAACACTGGGGAGGAAAAGGTATGTCACTGTGCTCATGATCCAATTTCCCAGCATCACCTCTACACCCAAGAACAGCAGCAGCTTCAGTCCTCTGCTTCATGGTGAGCGACACACTTCACTCATTATAGTGGCTGGTCTCAGCTACTAAGGACTTTATTACTTATTTATGTAGAGCCATCAAAATTTGCCATGTTATAAACTAAAACTGAGAAATCTCTGAAATACAAGAGAATACCCAAGTATTATGGTTCCTCAAAAAACTAACAAGCTGAAGGTGGCCAAGTGCCTGCATAGCATCCATATAGCCCAGGGTTTGATCGCCAGCACCTCAGGAGGGGAAACAGGAGGAGGAGCAAGGAAAAGAAAAAAATACATAAATAAAGTTAGAGGACTAAGACCCAACCATTCCACTCCTAGCTATACACCTAAAAGAATTGTAGCAGAGCCTGATTCTACAGCTGCTAGCTCTTACAATGTGAGTCCAGGACAGCCAGGACTACACAGAGAAACCTTGTCTTGAAAAAAAAAAAGTAAAATGAAATAAAATAAAATTGTGATCAGAGGCAGGCATGGGCCTCAAACTCATAGAGATCTGCCTCCTAAGTGCTATGATTAAAAGGCATGCTGGCTTTTACCACATCTGGCTAAGACCACATCTCTTACCAAAAAATTAATTAATTAGAAATATAAATATTAAATCTACCCTATATTCGTAATTATTTTTCTTCATAAGTTTGATTGGCTCAGAAATCATTAGTGCCCCTTAAGTCCGCTAACTGTAGTGGCTCTCCCTCCCTCCCTACCTCTACTCCACACTCGCTGTCTCAAGGGCGAAGTAGAGCACCTCTGAACCTTTTGTTTACAGAAGCAGCCAAGCCATTAGTCCAGTGACGCTTGTCAGCTCATTCTTTTGTCCCTTCAATCTCTTGTCAATTAGTCTTTACAACTGACAGTGTGTTTTTTCTAGAAGACTCCATCATCAGAAGCTACGAAATGTATCTGGCTACCTCTACTATAGCACAATCACTGTATCACTCCATTAACTCAGTGCAGACTGAGACAGTTCCATCACTGATAGCACAATTACTGTATCACTCCATTAACTCAGTGCAGACTGAGACAGCTCCATCACTGATAGCACAATTACTGTATCACTCCATTAACTCAGTGCAGACTGAGACAGCTCCATCACTGATAGCACAATCACTGTATCACTCCATTAACTCAGTGCAGACTGAGACAGCTCCATCATTGTTCTTGCAGTAACGCAGATTGAATCCAGGGCCTGACCACTGATCAACAGCCCCCAGTCCCTTAATACTCTACCACTCCTTTGCCACTTTCTATAAAGAGAACTTTACCTAATCAACTATTTGGTTATTACTCTAAAGGTCAGCATGGTGACTAGTTTTATGTCAACTTGACATGAGCTAGGATCATTTTTGAAGAGGGAGTCTCAATTAAAAAAAATAAAAATGGGGGCTGGAGAGATGGCTCAGAGGTTAAGGGCACCGACTGCTCCTCCAGAGGTCCTGAGTTCAATTCCCAGCAACCACATGGTGGCTCACAACCATCTATATAATGTGATCTGATGCCCTCTTCTGGCCTGCAGGTGTACATGCAGGTAGAGCACTGTATACATGATAATTTATAAATAATAAATCTTTGGGCTTGAGAGATGGCTCAGTGGTTGAGAGCACTGATGGCTCTTCCGGAGGTACTGAGTTCAATTCCCAGCAACCACATGGTGGTTCACAACCATCTATAATGTGATCTGACACCCTCTTCTGGCCTGCAGGTGTACATGCAGATAGAGCAGTGTATACATAATAAATAAATCTCTCTCTCTCTCTTTAAAAAATAAAAAATAAAATTAAAATTAAAATGCCTCCATTTGCAGGGCATGGTGGCACACTGCTTTAGTCCCAGCACTCAGGAGACAGAGGCAGAGGCAGTTGGATCTCTGTGTGTTCAAAGTGAGCCTGGTCTACAAAGCAAGTCCAGGACAGCCAAGGATACACAGAGAAACCCTGTCTCGAAGAACAAACAAACAAAAGCCTCCATCAGACTGGCCTATGGGCAAGCCTGTGGTGCATTTTCTTGGTTGATGACTGAAATGGAGGAACTCAGCGCACTGTAAACAATGCCACACCTGGCCTGGTAGTCCCGGGTGCTAGGCAAAAGCAGGTTGAGCAAGCTGTGAGAAGCAAGCCAGAGGCCTCTGTGTGAGTTCCTGTCTCCAGGTTCCTGCCTTGTTTGAGTTCCTGCTCTGACTTCCTTCAGCAAGGAAGTGTAACCATAGAGTTGTAAACTGAAATAAACCTTTCCTCTTCTCCAAGCTGCTTTTCTCATCATGGTGTCTGATGACAGTAATAGAAATCTAAGTAAGACATCCCGTAGCGGCTGTGGCTACTGCTTCTGCTTCTGTCGTTTGTTTGAGGCAAGGATATTTGGTACAGCCCTAGCAGTCCTGAAACTAATTTGTAGACCAGGCTGGCCTTAACTGAAGAGATCCACCCGCCTCTGCCTCCCAAGGACTGAGACTAAAGGTGTGTGCCACCATGCCTGGCTACACACATTACTTTTTAAATCACGGGTGTCACCTAACTGAACGTGGTCTCACATTTGGCAACGGTAAAAGATTTCTGGGTTTGTGTTTTTTTTTTTTTTTTTTTTTTTTTTCTTTTTTCTTTTTTTTTTTTCTGAGACAGGGTTTCTCTGAGTAGCCTTGGCTGTCCTGGACTCGCTTTGTAGACCAGGCTGGCCTCGAACTCACAGCAATCGGCCTGCCTCTGCCTTGGGAGTGCAGTAAGAGATTTCTAAGAGAAGAGGAAGATGTTTATGACAGCATTCACACATTTTGCACAGCATGGCTTACTGGGGCCCTGGTTCTGAGCACACAGAAAAGGCACTTTGCATGTGTACAATATCAAAGCACACAGTACCAATGATGAAAAACTCCTTGGCTCAAATTCCAGACAACTGTGTTATGGATTTGTAATGTCTTTAGTTTACACACAGTTTTCTGCTATGATAGAAGTGTAATAGTTTAGGGCTGGAAAGATGACTCATAGGTCTGGAGTTCAATTTCGAGCATACACATGGTGGCTCACAATTATCTATAATGAGATCTGGTGCCCTTTTCTGACCTGTAGGCATAAATGCAGGCAGAACACTGTAAACATAATAAATAAGTAATAACAAAGTACCACCAAAAAAGTCATTAAATGGATTTTGGCTTCAGATTTATTCCAGGAATTTGACATTTAAGAGATGACTCAGGGTTAAGAGCACTTGTTGCTCTTGCGGAGGACCTGGGTTTTTGGTTCCCAGCACTTACATGGCAGCTAACAACTGTAGTTCTAGTTCCAGGTAATGATGCCCCTTCTGGCCTCTGGGGGCATTGCACACACATAGTACACAGTCGTAGGCAGGCAAAATGCCCCTGCATACAAAAATTTTTAATTTTTTACTATTTCTTTTTATCATTTTTTATTTTGCTTATATGTGTGTATCTATCTGTAGATGTATGCCAGAGACCTCAGAGCCATCAGAGTTAGAATTACAAAGTTGTGAGCTACCTCATATGGATGCTGGAAACTGAACCTGGGTCCTCTGCAAGAGCAGTATACACTCAACTGCTGAGCCATCACTCCAGCCCCCACAAAAAAAGCAAAATCTCTTTTAAAAAAATTTTAAGTGGGTGGGGGAAGGGCTTGGCATTGGTGGCACACGCCTTTAATTCTAGCAGTCAGCAGTTGCTCTTGTGATTTTTTTTTTTTGTTTGTTTTTAGCAGTCTTTCTGATTATTGAAGAGGAAAAAAATGACACTGAAGAGAATATATCTCCTTTCTTGGCCATAGTTTGGAAGGTAGACGCAAACTGTAGGGGACAAAAAAAAAAAAAAGCAAAAATAAAGCACTGTTCTCCAATTTCAAAAAAAACCCCAGCAGTCAGGAGTCAGAGGCAGAGAAAGTGATCCTATGGCCACATATTATACCATGGTATACTCAACCCCATATATAAATAACTTTTAAAAACAAATTTTGAGCTGGAAGTGGTGGCACATACTTTTAATCCCAGCACTTAGGAGACAGAGACAGGCAAATAATTGCATTAAGGACAGCCTGCTCTATAGAGTTCCAGGATAGCCAGGGTTACAAGAAAAACCCTGTCTGGATGGATGGATGTGTCAGTGTGAGTGCACTTGTGCTTGTGTGTGTGTGTAGTCTTCAGGAATGCTCAAGATGGCTCTGTGGGGACTCTACTGCAAAGAGGCTGATGCCACATGCACCAAATGGAAGGACATCTGATCTCGGCAAAGCAGGCCAAGCCTTTCTGGATAACAAGAAGGGGCTCCTCAGCTTAAGGCGGAAGGGGTGTCTCTGGGGAAAAGCAGGCAGGAGGAAGGAACCTCACAGTGCACCCTTCCCTTCAAATCATGACCCAGCAAGCACTGCCAGTTAAAATATAACATGCTAAAATTTAACTTTCTTTGTGAGGTCACGCAGCCTTGTGGGCCCAATGCCACCCTTACTGCTGGATAAACATGAGGCCAAAGATCAGTGACTGGCACAGGGAAGGTGGCTAATGGGTGGGTGGGTGGAGGGGTGTGCCTCACGACTCCCCCAGTCAAGTAGCTACTGCACAGCAAGCCTTGGAAAGCAGAAACTCTGCTTACTGCCAGGAACAAATCAGCATTCATTCAACAAGGCTCTGGCAAACTTAATAGTCAAAAGCCCAAGTCTCTTCTCTAAACTGGAGGAGCGGCTGGACTTTTTCAACCCCACAGCCTCTTGTAGGATCAAGGACTAGAAACTGCCACAGCACAGTCTGCTCGGCCCATACAACATCAGAAGGACAGGCAACTGTGAACACCGGAGATATGGACACTAGTGCTGCCAAACAATATGAAGAACGACTATTTGCACTGTGAAATGCAAATACAAGAGTCACTTTCATTACTCTTATTCCTTCTCAAGGCTCTGATGGGGTTGGACCAGATAGCTTTGTTTTACAGTTAAGCTTAGTTGTTGAGGGGTTAAGAGGTTTCTAGGTCTGGATAGATGTTTTAAGTTGATAATGATGAGATATGATAGATATTGATTTACATTTAGAATTTTTAGACTGACCAAGATAGGAAACATGTTTTCTTCAAGGTTGCCAAATATGAATGTAACATTTATATAATTCCTGATTGTTTCATGGTTCTTCTTGCTGTATGTGGTTTGTCATATATTTGTGTGTAATAACATAATTGTATGTGTAAAAAAATAATGGGTTTTTAAAAAAGAACATTAACAGGAAAAAAAAGATTGACTTTCAATGATTTCTCAGCCAAGAACAGCAACACGCGCCTATAATCTCAGCACGTAGGAAGCAGAGCCCAAATGATGGAGAGTTCAGCGCTAGCTTGATTTATATACATGAGACCTAGTCTCCAAACACCAAGGGCTTCTCCTGAGACACGGTGACCTGAATTCAAAGCCAGGAACATAAATAAAAGTAGAAGGAGAGAACTGACTCCACAAAGCTGTCCTCCAATCTTCACACACTCGCTGCATGCAGCATGTTTCCCCACCTTACCTACGCACACGAGAACACACGCACACACACGTGCACACACACAAACACATACACACACACATGCACTAATTTTAATGTTTTTTAAGGGGTAGGGATGTAGACTACTTGACGTAGTAACCATTATGGCCAAAAACAAAAACAATTTAAATCAAGGGGGGGAA
Organism: Acomys russatus; assembly: GCF_903995435.1. NCBI lineage: Eukaryota > Metazoa > Chordata > Mammalia > Rodentia > Muridae > Acomys > Acomys russatus. The sequence goes on along the minus strand of NC_067140.1, from coordinate 68,109,563 downwards.
AAGAGCAGATCACTAAGAATCAAATTGGTATAGACTAGGATGTGCAAGGAAGGCCCAGGGTTCCAGCCCCCACACATGTGAACATGAGCACACACAACAGGGATTAAATTATAGATATGACCCATACGTACTGACACCAACCTCAACTCGAGGCACAATGTGTATTAGAGCCACAGGCCATGTACACAAAAGACTGAAAGAGAGACTGTTCTGGGAAGTGCTGAACACTGATGACAGATGTTTCTAGGACAGCTCTGATGCTTAGTCATGCCTGGCCAGCACTTCCTCTAACAGCCTCACATACTCACTCACACTGCCCTGAGTGGAGTTGTGTGGTGGCCAAGCTCAAAAAGGGATGTCCCAGTGGCTACTCTCAGGGATGGACTTCAAAATTATATATAAGTCAGAGAACCAGTGATTTTTATTTATTTTATTTTTATTATTATTATTATTATTTTTTTTTTTTTTTTTTGGTTTTTCGAGACAGGGTTTCTCTGTGTAGCCTTGGCTATCCTGGACTCACTTTGTAGACCAGGCTAGCTTCAAACTCACAGTGATCCGCCTGCCTCTGCCTCCCGAGTGCTGGGATTAAAGGCGTGCGCCACCACGCCCGGCTCTACTTTCTTTTTTTAAAAAACAAAAAACAAACAAACAAAAATCTCTCCCCACACTCACCACACTTGCTTGTACATTTTAAAAGATGGTTTGTACAACTTTTGATTTATAACTATATATGAAAATTAGGGCTGGAGAGATGGCTCAAAAGTTAAGAGAACTGCCTGCTCTTCCAGAGGTTTCCAGTTCAATTCCCAGCTACCACATGGTGGCTCACAACCCTATATATAACGTGATCTGATGCCCTCTACTGGCCTGCAGGTGTACATGCAAGCAGAGCACTGAATACATAATAAATAAATCAGAAAGAAAGAAAGAAAACAAATTAGGCCTCAAGTAATGGCACATGTCTTTAATCGCAGCACTCAGGAGACAAAGCCAGGAGGATCTCTGTGAGTTCGAGGTCATCCTGGTCTATACATTGAGTTCCAAGACAGCCAGAAATATATGGTGAGACTCTGTCTCAAAAAAAAAAAAGTGTAGATAGATAGATAGATAGATAGATAGATAATTTAGACTTTTTTTCAAACCAAAACTCATCAATACAAGAACTAGTAAAAACTTTAAATGAATGCATTAATCCTATATTCTTAAAGACAGCATTACACAATATGAGAGAAAAAAGTTAAATGACTTAACACTACCAACCCCTACACTGAACTAGCTATGTGACCTCAGGCACGAAACCTAATTCTGCAGATGGTGGTGGCACTCTTACTTGAAGTGACAACCTCTAAGACCCCTTATCAAAGGGGTCAAAGACAGCAAGTTAACATTTTAGAGGATATTGAATCATCTTAAAGAAAAGTACTAATGCATGCAAATACATTTCGAATAAAACTAGCTTTGTGGGAAAAATGGATTTCAAGCAGTGATAAATTGGTACGTAACTGAGTTTTTAAAATAATATTATTTTTCCAATATAAATACCAGCAAGATGGCTCAATATGTTAAGATACTTACTGCCAACCCACCAAATTGAGAGCAAACTCCAGTGGCTACCAGCACTTTTCCTTGCAGGGGATCTGGGTTCAGTTCCTAGTACCCACATGGCTGCTCACAACCATAATTCTAGATCCAGGAAATCCAATGCCGTCTTCTGACTCCATGCTACGAGGCACATACACATACACATACACACACACACACACACACACACACACACACACACACACGCAAGCAAGACACTGTAGCGATACGCTGGAGAGGCATATCCAACTGAGCTCGGTCCCCTTTCCCAGCCAGGTCCCCTTTCTGGACCCTAGAAACTCTAAGGAGAGTCACATAGCCCTCAGGGCACATTACAGACCCTGTCCTGGTAAGAAACTAGTTCATCAAGCACCTGGGGATTACCCCATCCTAGACTAAGGAGATCCTAGCCTCCCGGAAATGAACTTTAATCACCTAAAAGTTCTCAGCCCGCTCCCCAGGATAAATAGATACTGTGTTTTCCTTCTTGTGCTAGCATCCTGAGTTACTGCATATAAATGAAGTCCTGAACCACTGTATGTAAAATAAGCATCCTGGCTAATCGGACACATTCACCCTCAAACCCCTCTCCACTGCCCAAGGTTTATAAATAAAGGTTGGCAGGCTTGCTCTAAGGTGCTTGTGCCATTTCTCCACCATGACCGTCTGAGATTCCATTATTGAAGTCTGGGGCTTGAGTAGAAAGAGACGGCAGAGCTGCCATGGCAGCCAGTGAAGCCCACCCCATGGCAGCAAGATAGGTCCTGACCTCTAGTAAAGCACCCACTGGGCCTGCATCTCACCAGGCTTACCTTCTGGCTGGTTTTAGGTGCGCTGGTTTTGGGTGTCCGCCAGCTTTCCCTGCCATCATGGCAGATAAACAAAGAGCTGTAACACTTTTGGTATTGTTGTGGGCTTGTGGAGCAGCCTAGTGCCCACTGCCAGCTAATACCGGCAATTTTTCTTTTCTTTTTTTTTTTTTTTTCCCGAGACAGAGTTTCTTTGTTACATAGCTCCCTGGCTATCCTCGACTCTCTTTGTAGTCTAGGCTGGCCTCAAACTTCCAGAGATCCACCTGTCTCTGCCTCCCAAGTGCTGGGATTAAAGGCGTACACCACCACGCCCGGCATAACCCAGTTATAGCTCTTAAAGTGATATTTCAGTAGTTTACCCTCAAAATCTATCAGAAAAGCATTCTGATTATTCAGGAGAGTCTTAAGTACCTCGGCTAATGCTACAGAAGAAGATAAGCAGGAGCCAGACCTACTGGCACAAGCCTTTCTCCCACCTACTCTCAGGACGCTGAAGCAGGAGGAACCCAACTTCAAAGCCAATGCTCTGACAAAGAAAAAGTAAAGATGGGCTGGAGATGTGGCTCCGTGGGGTGCCTAACACACTTGAAACCCTAGGGTCAACTTCCCCTAGTAGCAAAGCAGAGACCGCACACACAAATGCCTAGCGTTCCTTCTACAAATAAAGTGTGTCATCTGAGTACTGAAAAATTCATCAAGAAAATGAACTCAATACAAGTCACAGAAGGCCAAACATTATTCTAAACATAACTTGCAAGTTTAAACAAATTTCAACACATACCAAAAAAAAAAAAAAAAAATCACTTAAATTATATGAAAATCTATTTTAACCAACAGCAACAGTAGCTAATGTGTTCTTACAATGCACCATGCTGTCTTAGTGTATACCCTGTATACACAGCGAATCCACTCAAATGACCTATGAAGGGCATGCAATTTTACCACTTATAATTTAGGGCTTGACGAACTGACTTACAGAAAAGCCCAGGTGCAAGGCTGATCTCAATGACACTTTGAATTATCTGCAGTTAAAACTTGAATTTTCTTTTCTAGCCAAACTGGTAAACACCTGTAATACCAGCCCTGGGAACACTGAGACAGGATTTCCAATCAAGACCAGTCGAAGCTACATAGCAAGCCTGAGACCAGCCTAAGTTACACAACAAAACCCTGTTTCTAAATAAATAAATAGGGGCTGGAGATGGCTCAGAGGTTAAGAGCACTGACTGTTCTTCCAGAGGTCCTGCGTTCAGTTCCCAGCAACCACATGGTGGCTCACAACCATCTATAATGAGACCTGGTGCCCTCTTCTGGCCTGCAAGTGTACAGGCAGAGCAATGTGTACATAGTAATGAATAAATCTTTAAAAATAAATAAATAAATAAAGTGGATGGATGGATGGATGGATGGATGGATGACTTGCTGCCTAGCTATAACTTCATCCATCTAGAATGGAAGCCCTTGAAACAACTAAAGCTATATTTTTCACACCATGTCAGCATCTAAGTAAAGCAGGAAACCCAGAACCTTCCATTTAAGTCCCGAACAAAAGTCTCCTGAAATGTCAATCCAATTGTTTCTAGTATTTTTGGTCCAGGTTTCATCCTTTTTCTTCCTAAACTGTGCTGGGAAAAAAATAGCCAAGCAGCAGAGAAGAGTCCTCCAGCTTAACTTCAAGGGTCTTAATTTGGCAACTGCTTTGGGACTCTAGATCTCAGGGAACATTTCCTTTCTTAGCAACTGGCTTTGAGAATTCCATCCTAGGATGCTAAATATAACAAAATATCTCCCGACCTTATAAACACATTCTCCAGATTATTTTGATAATGGAGATTGTCTAGTAACAAGACAGATTTGCAACATAGTTTAGCAACAGTAACATTCTGAGGAATCTTTCAAAATTGTTCTTTAAAGAACTGCCTTGGAGCTGGGCGGTTGTGACCCATGCCTGTAATCCCAGCATTTAGGAGGCAGAAGCAGGCATATCCAAATCACTGTGAGTTCGAAGCCAGCCTGGTCTACAAAGTGAGTCCAGGACAGCCCAGGCTACACAGAGAAACCTTGTCACAAAAGAAAGAAAAAAGAAAAAAGAATCGCCTTGGAGATTGTTCTTTGGATTCTTGTACTGTGAAGTAACAGAGATCAAATTTCACAATTCATTTCCCTAAAAAAGCATTAATGTTTCATTATACCTAAACCCTTAGATTGTGATACAACAGTATTAGCAAAAGCAGAATTGTGGAAGTAGGTCTTTCTCCAGACTATGAAACAGTAAGTAAAAGGGCCGGGTGTGGTGACACATGCCTTTAATCCCAGCACTTGGCAGGCAGAGGCAGGCAAATGCTGTGAGTTCGAGGCCAGCCTGGTCTACAAGGCGAATCCAGGACAGGCACGGCTACCACAGAGAAACCCTGTCTCAAAAAAGAAAAAAAAGAAAAAAAGATTTGGGGTGTTGAGATGGTTCCTTGGTTAAGAGTGCTTGCTGCTCTTGCATTTAAGCAGAGTTCAATTGCCAGCACCCACATGGGCAGCTCACAAGCACCCAAGAGTAGTCCCAGAGGATCCAATACCCTCTTCTGTCCTCCATGGCACCCATACACACATACACACACAAACATAAATAAAAGTGAATCTTTTTCTAAAGAATTAAGATTTTTTAACAATTTTACTACATATATTCACTAAAAAAGCCATTTCACTGTTTCCTAAAGCACTTATTTTTATTAAAAATATTTATATTTTTCCCCTCCGGGCATGGTGGCGCAGGCCTTTAATCCCAGCACTTGGAAGGCAGAGGCAGGCAGATCGATGTGAGTTGGAGGCCAGTCTGGTCTACAAAGCAAGCCTAGAACTGCCAAATTGACACAGAGAAACCTTGTCTCAAAAAACTATACATACATACATTCACACATGCCATATTTTCTGGCATATGAGACAACCCCAACTTTAATTTTTCCAGTTAAAATATAGAGTTTGCAGCCCAAGTCTGATGCACAGGGTGTGCGTTGGAAGAAGACAGGTAGTCTTATACGGCGAGTATATTCAAAAATGCTATACAGTAAATATTTTTAATGCTAAATTAAACATTAACTATTTTGAAATTATATTAAATATATTAAATTGAATAAATATTAAGTACAGTAAATTATATTTTTAATGGCCAATCAATGACTGGCCCAACTTGAGACCCACGTCATGGGAGAGGGCCAACCCCAGACATTATTAACAATACTATGCTATACTTAAAGACAGGAGGCTCCACCCACCAGCCATTTGAAACAGATGCTGAAACTCATAGCCAAACACTGGGCAAAGCAATTGGAGTCTCGTGGAAAAGTGGGAGGAAGGATAAAAGGACCTAGAGGTGACAGGAGCTCTACAAGAAGACCAACAGAGCCAACTAACCAGAACCCAGAGGGGCTTGTGAAGTCTGAGGTACCAAGCAAGGACCACGCACAGACTGGGTCTAGGGCCCCTACACAGACGTAGCTGATGGGCAGCTCGGCTTCATGTGGGCTCATTCAGAAGGGTAGTGGAAGCTGTCTCTGACACGGACTTTGCTGCTTTTTGATCGCTTCCCCATGACGGGACTGCCACAGGGGAAGAAGTCAGTCCTGAGATGACTTGATGAGCTAGAGTGTGTGGGTGGGGGGGGCTCCCCTTTTCTGAGGAATAGGGAAAGACAGGGGGAAAAGGGAGGGTGGGACTGGGAAGAAAGGAGGAAGTAGGCTATGACCAGGATGTAAACTGAACAATAAGTAAAATAATTTCAGTTTTTTATTTTAATCCCTTTTAATTTTTATTTTATTAAAATCAATTTTATAGTTTTCATATTTTTTTTTTTTTACTAAAAATCCCATACATGACAATTCAGAAATAATAAATAATCACTACTGTGCATGATGGGCTAACTGCCTACAACAATCTTTTAAGCAGAATGTATAACGGCTATATTTTAGGGAGCATATACCTAATAGACCTCAAACCCAACCACAAGCCTCTTTCACTGCACATGTGGTTCAAATGCACTTGTAATTACTAAGGCTGGACAGCTCCTCATATCTTCTCCACTTAAAATGTGGATGTAAATGTTAGGAATCAACTGACACTTCACATTTGGGGAATGGAGCCAAAGGGTGGGGAGGGTAAGAACTGCTTCGCCAATACTAACACCACAGTCGTTTTGTCTCATCTAGTTATTACAGTTAACTTTTTAAGTAAATACATATATATGTATGATGGGGGGGCGGGGTACATAGCTACATCCCAACAGCTATCAGACTTTTCTGTTTGTTTGCTTTCAAAATAAGGCTTCTCTATGTAGCCCTGGCTGTCCTGGAACTTACTCCATAGGCTGGCTGGCCTCACTCAAAGGCCTCAGAGATCAACCTGCCTCGGCTGGCTGGGCCCAGAGGCATGCACGGCTGCACCCTGCAAGGCCTTCTTTTTTCTCACACCTTCTTGGTCCAGAGCCCCCACTAACTTTAAGGAAGATGGTCACTTTTAATTAGACAGGCTGCCAGAGTAGCCTTCAAACTCACCAAGGAGCACTCAGAGCGAACACAGTGTTGTTCACGGCCAATCTACTATAGGGAAGGGGAAGATCAGAGATATGTAAGTACTGTCTTTGCAAGGTACTCCTAAGTCTGGGCCTCAGCCCTAAGCTTCCTCCAAAGCAGAGCTCTCTGCTGATCAGTCTACAGTAGTAACAAAGTTGTTTAAGCCCTTTATCTTTCATCTGAAACATTCTTCCTAGTAACATTACCATTGGCATCCTGTCACCCAAGCTTATGCTTGCTTCCTTCCTGATTGTCTCTCTAACCAATTTAAACACGGGCAAAGGGTACAAGCTGGCTGGGTGCCTCAGGCCTTTAGCTAGAAAGCACAGGATAGGCAGAAGCTCATGCGGCCCAAGCCAGCTCGCAGGGCTTCACAGGCAGATTCTGTCTAAAACCAAGTAAAAGGTCAGACGACAAAAGTGGATGCTGTAGGTTTGGTGAAGTCTCCAAAAACAGCACGGTTGGGGCGGGGGAGGCAGTGATAACTAAGCCAGGCATGGTGATGCACCTTCCCAGCACTCAGATCTCTGAGATCGAGGCCAGCCTGATCTACAGAGCAAGTTCCAGGGCAGCTAGGGCTACCCTGTCTCGAACAAACAAACAAAAAGATATTAAACTCTGTCAACTATTAATCAGGGGACACGTGGCAGGCTCCTTCCAGACAAGCTGGAAACGGACCATCAGCAGAACCACTATTTCTGTTATCAGCTTGCAGGCCTAAGGAGTCTTCTACAGGTCAGCTGCTGCCAATCTCTGAGTTAACCGGTTTCCATCATCACTCTGGTCCAGGCTGCCTCAGTCGGTTCTGTACGTGACTGATCCTGACCACTGCTAAGTCAAGAAGCCCAAACGCTGTCAATCAATGTCCACAGTAAAACAATCACTCTCCACCTTTCTCAACTTCTCCACACAAACCTTGCACTTTCAACCAGGAGCGCCCCTCCCATTGGCTGTGTCCCTGCCAAAATGGCTCCTCCATCCCTCCCTCCTCTACCCTCATCAATGCCCACACTTGGCGCAGTAAACAGACCCACCATTGGGAGCACACACCTGCTCACTAACCCGCCAGCTCACCGGCGTGAATCAAGATGCCTCTCTAATAAAGAACCAACGGATTTGATGTTTTAATCAAATTCAAGAAAGTGTTTTAATCTCCCAGGAGGCGAAATGCTATGGCCTTAGTATCCCCACTCCCCGATTAACACCAGCGTTTTTAAAGCCATTGGTGAACCAAAATCACACTCACGGGCCCCAAGCAAGGTCTGTGGAGTTTTCAGCCTCCACATCAGGGAAGGCCTAGGGAAGCCGAGGACCACACACACACACATACATACATACACACACACACCAGAGCTCACGTGGATCACCACCATCACCACACACACACATACACACACGCACACACGCACACCACAGCTCACGCGCTACTCCTCGCGCCCGCAGGCGGCTGTCCCCGTGAGAGGAGGACGCCCGCTGACCCTCTTGCGCAGCCCAGGCCTGGTGCTGAGGACCGCGACAAAGGTCAGAGGGCGGCGAGGCTACAGGCGCGCCCCTCGGCACTAAACGACGCCTCTACCTTGTCCTCCGGAGGTGCGTCCTCCCGGAGAGCCCTCTGCCGTAGCTCGGTCATGCTGGGGACCCGGGCGCGACGTCACCCAGGGCGAGCAGCACAGTGGCCACGGAGGTCGGCTCAGCACGCACGGCCTCTCGGCGAGCCCGAGCACCTCGCAGCCCCGCAGAGCCTTGCAAAGCCCCGGCAGCCGCGCCGCTAGACCGGAGCCCGGCCCCGCCCAGCACCGCTGCCCCCGCCCTTGCCCGGAGAGCGGAGCTGCTGTTTCCCCGGCGGCCGCTCGCTCCTCCTCCCGGGAAGCTGCAAGCCAGCGCGCACGCGCACCGCCGCCATCTCGGCCCCGGAGCCCAGACGCCGAGGGCGGGGCAGCCGGGCGGAGGTAGGCGGAGTTAGTGGTGCTCATTGGACAAATATGGGACGGGGCAGGAAAAAAGAGCACTATGAACAAATGGGCGCTTGTGTTCGTGCGGGTGCTGGATCCAAGAGGTTACTGGGGAAAGACAGCGTCTCCCGTCGGTCTAAGCTCGCCATCGCTTGCTGCTCTCAGGAGTCCAAGTGAGAAGATCATAGCAGGAGAAACCCGGACTTCAGAGCACGTTTGGTTTGTCTCGTTTAAATCACGCCTTTTTTCTTCACAGCACTTGAGAAACAGAGGAAAGTGGATCTGATCTTTGTAGCATGCGCCAAGACTACACAGTGAGATCCTGTTGGGGGGAAAAAAAAAAAAAAAAAAAAGCACTTGGAAACGGATATTATTATTTTTGCAAGTAAGATCATCCAAAAAGTCTCGAAAGAAAAAAAAAAAGAAAGAAAGAAAAAGAAAATAGAAAGAAAAAAAGATCATCCAAAATATTTCAAGTTTCTTGTCTTAAGGTTTTGTATTGTAGCCGCGCATGGTGTTGCACACCTGTAATCCCAGCACTGGGAAGGCAGTGGCAGGTGGATCTCTAAGTTCAAGGCCAGCTTGATCTACAAAGCAAGTCCAGAACAAGGTACACAGAGAAACCCTGTCTAAAAAAAAAAAAAGTTTTTGTCTTGTTTTGTGAAAATAGAACTCGGGGCCTCGCTTATGTTGACCACAAGATCTGCAAGGAAGCTAACACCGGAAACTGATTATTGGAAGGTCTTTTTGGCGGACAGGAATGTGTTCTATGGAACCCCTGTATTCCTGACATAGCCTAAGCAGTTGTTGAACGGACTTTAAATTTCTAACGGAAAATGATTTAACTGGCAGCTATGAAGAACTAGTAAGAATTAGGGCCCAGATTCTGTTTTCAAAATTACTATGTAGCCAGTGAATTCAGTAACACTAGTGTCCCCTCCAGCGTTGCCCTAGAGCAAAACAGGAGCTCCCGGTTCTTAGCCATATTATAATCTACCCGTAAGAAGTCTCCCGCAGAGGGGAGGTTCAGTTTTCCGTGGAGATTTTGACCTGAGCTGTGAGTTTTCAGAAAATAGGAATAGTTCTTGGAGACATAGCATTGGTCTCTGAGTATATTCAAGTTCTTGTTATGATGTTTCAAAGTGACAGTAAAACATTGAGATAAACGTGAGACCTCTGAACTCTGAATTTTGTATCCTGTTTAACAACTTTGCACAATACTTGTTGCTCTGAAGCAAGTACTACTGTCTTCAGACCACAAAAGCTGCACGGGTCTTTGTTTTGTTTTATTTTGTTTTTCTTAATTTTATTTATTTATGTGAGTGTTCTATTTGCATGTATAACAGAAGAAGGCATCAAATCCCATTATAGATGGTCATGAGCCACCATGTGTTTGCTGGGAATTGAACTCAGGACCTCTGGAAGAACAGACAGTGCTCTTAACCGCTGAGCCATCTCTCCAGTCCTTGTTTTTGTTTTTCAGGACAAGATTTCTCCATGTAGCCTTGGCTGTATACTAGGCCAGCCGTGAACTCACAGAGATCCACCTGCCTTTGCCTCCGGGGTGCTGGGATTTGAGGCATGCACCACCATCCCCCCAAAGCTGCTCAGTCTTGTCTCTAAAAAGTAACACACCTGTGATTGTTTTTTAATTTTCATAAATAGGGGGTGGGAGAGACTGCTCAGTGGTCAAGAGCATTGTTTGCTCTTCCAGATATCATAACCATCTATAATGAGATCTGGTGCCCTCTTCTGGTGTGTGGCTATACGTGCAGGCTGAATAATGTATATATAATAAACAAATAAATTGGCGGGGCATGGCTGGAGAGATGGCTCAGAGGTTAAGAGCATTGTCTGCTCTTCCAAAGTTCCTGAGTTCAATTCCCAGCGACCACATGGTAGCCACAACCATCTATAATAAGATGTAGTGCCCTCTTCTGGCTTGCAGGCAGAACACTGTATACATGATAAATAAATAAATAAATCGTTTTTTAAAAAGATGTCTTGACTGGATGTAACAACTGTCGATAAAGCTCTGTTTAGCCAATCAGCTGGGCAGAAGGACAGGAAGTGGAAGGTGGGACTTCCTAGAGAGGGGCTGAGCCAAGATTGACAGTTGAAAAGGAGGAAGAAGATGGTGGCCAGTTGACCGAGGAGCAAAGAAGTCTCTGAGGAGCATAGTGACAAGTGCTTGGGATATATGTATGGTATGAGGTTTAGAGTAGTTTATGTTAGTTTGTGAGTAGATTTGTATCACTTTAGATTCTGCCAGAAGTAGTGCTTGCAGCTTTAAAGTATGTTTCAGTCTCTCTGTGTCAGTTATTGGCTTCCTAGGCCAAACCGATACAATATATTGTAACAAATTGGTACCCAAAGGATTTAGTGTATCCACACCCTTGAAAAAAGATATTTTGTTATAGTTGGTGGGGGAGGGGGGCGAATAGACTGCTATGGTTCCTCTCCAACTTACTATCGCAGAAGGCTCCTGGATCCTTCTTGGCCTTTTCTTGGCTTTTCTTGTTCAGGAAGAAAATCAGAGAGCTGAGACATGCCAGGCTAAGTTACCAACAATGAGAAGGGAAGAAGGAATGAAACTCTTTTCCATAGAGTTGATAACGGCTGAAATTCAGAATTTACAGCTGCGACGTGTTTGCCAGCTCTCTCTGGAAAGGGTCCACCTATGGGAACTAGCAACAACTAAATTCAAAAGAATGGCAGACAGAGCTTCGCTTACTGAAGCATAAATTGGTGCAACTGACCCAAGACTTAGAATATTTTTGTTTACTCTTGAATATTACTTGAAATTTTTGTAGATTTTGACTGGAATTGAATCAAATATTTGTGCAGGGTGGTGGTAGCACACACCCTTAATCTTAACACAATGGAGAAAAAGACAGGTGGATCTCTGTGAGTTCTAGACCAGCCTGTCTCCACAGGATGGGACCTCCCTGCTGATATGTTACTTGCAAAAACAGCCTAGGATTTAACCGACAAATTTTTCCTTAACAGACATGCAAACTGCATGCCTCCCACATTGAAAAGCCTTTGTATGCTGAGTTGAGGTGTCACTGCTCTGGCAGCCAGCTTATCCCCCTAAACGTGAGCTACTTTCACGGGGGACAGATGCAAAAAGACACCGAGGACTTACAGGTGACAAAGTACACGTCAGCTTAGTTAGGTCCCCAAAACTCAAAGGCTAAAATTCATATACTTAAAAGAGTAACCTTAATGCCTTTTCTTTTGCTCAGGACAACTGGCTTGTCTCTAAAATGGGATACATTTTCTCGGGAGACAGCGGCCTAGCCTAGAGCCTAGAGAAGGACATTTAGTTTAAAAGGTGGAAGTGTCCACCCCCTATGGAGAGGAGGGGTGAGACAAAAACACCTGCAACAAATGTAAAAACCCAGGTACAAGATGCCTAGGGTATGCGTAAGTTTAATTAAGGCTTCATGCCTCTTCTTTTGCTCAGTGCAACAGGCTTGTCTCTAAAATGGGATGCATTTCCTTGGGAGATAGGTAGTGGGCTGCCCATACATCAGACGCCATGGAGCCTAGAAAAAGACATTTAGAACTATACAATCTTGTTTTGATTTCAATTAAATAATGATTGTATGTTCTTTGGTAATGGTAATATTATATTTCCTCTTTGAAAGAGGTCAAAATAAAACAGACCTGGATGAAAGGAAGACTGCTAACTTAGTTTATACATGAATTCAAACTACAGAACTAGCCTCGATTGTTCCGTGCATCCTGCACACCTCATGCACTTATAGTTTTAGAACTGTATAATGCCTGTAAGAAAATATATATTTTCAGAACAAAAGTACCTGACACTGATGCTGCATCAGACCCAACAGGATGCATCCTCCAGCATGCTGAGATGCTGACATCCTGCGTTCTTCATGTTCCATCCACAAGAGCTTCGGTTGCTGTTCGTCATCAGAACAGAACATCTCCCAGGACAGCTTTGAAGGAAACTCCTGATTCCAATTGGTCCAGCATTTCAGATTGTCCCACACAGGACTTTTATTAAGCCCTAATTTCTCAACATTTAGAGACTGGACCACTAATGCTATCTCTAGCTTGTTATCCATTTTCCCAGTTTTATTTGGGCCCCTACATAGGTATTATTTGTCCCAAATCAGCCTGAAGAAGCTTTAAAAAGAGAATACCCTCCCATTTCCCTTAAAGGGGGGTTGGGTAAGGTTTTAGGATATGGATGTTTATTTTCATTGGAAATTGGTTATGTTATTATTGGTCTTATTCAGAGAGAGAACAAGATTGTACTCATAGACTTTTCTCTGAGAATATAAAAATATATAGGGATGATAGGACCAATGGTATAGAATATTATATATTGATGTAAAGTAAGTTTATTTTTAATTCATTGTTCTATTCAATTTTATCACAAGAATATACATCCTAGGTTCAATAGATAGATAAGGTAAAACATTTAGATAAGGTCTTCAAAAACTTCAGAGACCTATAGAATATGGCATTTAAAGAAATTTTTATTGTTTTGAAGATTCTTTGAAAATGAGACAGGTTGACCCCTGGCAACACCCAGCCTGCCTCAAAGAAGGTAATGAGCATCGACGAACCTCTTTATGGAGATGGCTTCAGATGTGGCAAACCAGCCAATGGGCAAAAATGTCCTTGTTTTCTGCCACAGACAGAATTCTGCCTGAAATGGGCAAGCTTGGTGCAGGTAGAGTTGACAGCCAAACTCTGCAAAGACGGGGTAAGCAAGTCCTCAGTAGTCCCTACTTCACAAATGTCTGTCAGATATACTGGACAGAAGACTGAAGATGATGCTCCAACGTGTTAGAAAGTTTTGGATGACTGTTCAGGCAGGTGTCTCTGTCATTTTTTTTCATCTTGGAAGCTGCTAACCTGCACTTCCTATTTACTTAGCTAATTGATGTTATTCCTTCTCAGGTCTCTGATGGGGTTGAAGACAGCGAAACATTATGAGCATAACATGAATATAACGGCTGTTCTGTGGTTCTTGTGTGTGCATATTGTATATTGCTGTAATAATATAAATGTATAGGTAAAAGGTCTTTTTTTATTATTAGGCTAAAAAGGGGAATTGTGGAGGAACGTCTTGAGTGGATGTAACAACTGCCAATAAAGCGCTGTTTAGCCAGAAGGACAGGAAGTGGAAGGCAGGACTTCCTGGAGAGGGGGGAAGAGCCAAGATTGACAGTTGAAAAGGAGGAAGAAGATGGTGGCCAGTTGACCGAGGAGCAAAGAAGTCTCTGAGGAGCATAGTGACAAGTGCTTGGGATATATGTATGGTATGAGGTTTAGAGTAGTTTATGTTAGTTTGTGAGTAGATTTGTATCACTTTAGATTCTGCCAGAAGTAGTGCTTGCAGCTTTAAAGTATGTTTCAGTCTCTCTGTGTCAGTTATTGGCTTCCTAGGCCAAACCGATACAATTTATTTTAACAGAGAGACTCCTAGTAACCACGTGGTAGCCCACAACCATCTATAATAAGATCTGGTGCCCTCTTCTGGTTTGCAGGCAGAACACTGTACACACAATAAATAAATACATCTTTTTTAAAAAGATAAATAATAAAATGTTTGATCCTTTCATTGTAACTGCAAATTACAACCTGCCAATAAGAGAAACTGGCTGAGAAAAATACTTTGCTTGCTTAAACGTTGTTAATTTATAACAAGTTACTTAGGCACAAAAGATGTGGGCTCTTGGGAATAACTTGTTTTTCACCTGTAATACGTAAATCATTTAATCATGTAAGGGTATTGGGGAACATACTTTTTTTTTTAACATATACTCATTTTAATCATTCACTTGAAGAAAAATAGAATGTAAAACTGGGTGTGATGGTGCATACCTTTAATCCCAGCACTTGGAGTCAGAGGCAGGCAGAAAATGTGAGTTCAAGGCCAGCCTGGTCTACAAAGTGAGTCAAGGACAGCCAAGGCTATAGAGAAGCCTTGTCTCAGAAAAAAAAAAATTGTAACCACATTATAATTTCTATATTGCTTGAAAGATTTTGCTGGAACATATGAACTTTTGCTGGAATATGTAAGCTGTAGGGGGGGTGGGAAATAAAGTTGTTGGAGCCTTACTTCATCTACCAAGTGTGTGTGGTGTGTGTGTGTGCACACATTTGTATGTATGTGTTTCCCCTGAAAATAAAAAGACAACTTGTCTGAACTATCAGGAAGATCCCTGTGTACATGTTCTCCTGACTCCACACCTCCTCCTTCAGAGCTAGACATGTAGAAGCCGGACTTTGACGATGTCTATGGAGTGTTTATGTTTAGAAGCCCACACAGCAAGATGTCATAAGGATTTACCGATATATTTTTCTTACTGAATTTACATCCTTTTGAATTTTTAAAAAATATTTATTTATTTTATGTATATGAGAGTTCTACTTGTATGTACATCTACATGCCAGAAGAAGGCATCAGATCTCATTATAGATGGTTGTGAGCCACCATTGTGGTTGCTGGGAATTGAACTCAGGACCTTTGGAAGAGAAGACAGTACCCTTAACCTCTGAGCCATCCCTCCAGCCCTGAGATTTTAAGAAACTCAAGGAAAGAAGATTCTCACAAATATATTTGGCTTTCTTATGGAGTTTTATTTTTGTTTGTGATATTGTGCTGGAAATCAAACCCAAGGTCCTAATCACCCACAGTAACACTAAGCTACAAGCCTGACCCTACATTGTCATTTGATGTGTGAAAAAATAACTCAGGCTGTGAAGACAGCTTAGCCGGTAAAGAAGGCGCTTACCCCCAAGCTTGACAAGCTGAGTTCTAGCTGTGACCCATGGTGGAAGCTCAGAGCTGCCCCTTTCAAGTATTCTTCTCACCTCCATCCATGTGCTTAGGCATGCATACACTACATAAAAATAAATGTCAACAAAACAATAATTCACTACACATAAGGCAAGAAAATGCCAGCATCAAAACTTACAAATGAGCTGGGCGTGGTGACACACGCCTTTAATCCAAGCACTCGGGAGGCAGAGGCTGCCGGATCTCTGTGAGTCCAGGACAGCCAGGACTACAAGAGAAACCCTGTCCCAAAAGCAAAACAACAACAATAACAAAAAAAAGAAAGAAAGAAAGAAAGAAAGAAAGAAAACTTACAAATGGATGGGAGGGACTTGGAAGAAACTCCAGACACAATAGAATAGTATTTTTTTGTAATTATTTTTATGTCATGTATATGACTATTTGCCTGCAGGCATGTATGTGTACCATGTGTGTGCCTGGTCCTCTTGGAGGCCAGTAAAGGGTGTGAGATTACCTGGAAGTGGATTTACAGAGGATTATAAACTGCCATGTGGGTGCTGGGAACTGAACTGTGATCCTTCGCAAGAGCAGCCAGTGCTCCTAACCACTGAGCCAGCCCTCCAGCCCTATACTTGTACTCTGGAGCAGTAACTTCCTTCACAGAGCATTAAAAACAGCAGTAGCAGCAACTCAGTGGCAAATCCTGAATGTAAACATATAGTGCAAACAGCCCTCGGTGTCTCTTATGATGTTGGGGAGCATGTTAAGGCCTTGTACAGTCAGGCAAGTACTCTACCACTATATAACCCAGGCTCCCACGTTTTTCTTAAAATGTACTCACATGGATAACATATGATTAGAAGGGGGTGGGAGCTGAAAGTATAAAAGTGGTTTTTAATCATTATAAAATCAAATTTTTATATGATAAAGCATTGTATGGTAGTGGGACAGTTTTCCTCTTTTGTGCTGCATAAAATAATGATACGTCATATAAATTGACATAACTCTGGGGCTGGAGAGATGGCTCAGAGGCTGCTCCTCCAAAGATGCTGAGTTTAATTCCTAGCAACCGCATGGTGCTTACAACCATCTATAATGAGATCTGGTGGCCTCTTCTGGCAGGCAGGATACTGTACAAATAATAAAAAGAAATAAAGCTTAAAAAAAAAAAAAAAGCCGGGTGGTGGTGGCACACGCCTTTAATCCCAGCACTTGGGAGGCAGAGGCAGGTGGATTGCTGTGAGTTCAAGGCCAGCCTGGTCTACAAAGTGAGTCCAGGATGGCCAAGGCTACACAGAGAAACTCTGTCTCGAAAAACCAAAAAAAAAAAAAAAAAAAAAAAAAAAAACCCTGTCTCAAAAAACAAAAAAAAAAAAAAAAAAAAAAAAAAGCACGGGCCGCTCTTCCAGAGGTCCCAGTATCCATGACTCAACTCACAACTATCTTAGCTCCTGTCCCAGGGGATCCAATGCTGCCTTCTGGACTCCAAGGGCACCAGGCAAGCAAATCGTATCCAGACGTGCATGGGGACAAAACATTCATACACATAAAATACATTTTAAAAAGTCAAATTTGCTTCGAGGCCAGCCTGGTCTACAACACAAGTCCAGGACAGCCATGGCTACATAGAGAAACCCTGCCTCGAAAAACAAAACAAGAAGCAAATTTTCCAGCCTAGTCTGCCAAGCAAACAAGCAAGCTCCAGTACAGCCAGGAAACATGAGAGACCCTATCTCAAAAACAAAACAAAACAACAACAAAAACCTTGAACATAACTTAAATCCAATAAAACAGACACTTCTAATATATATGCCAGAGGGAACGAATAGAATAGGGGAAACTGACATTTGGAGTTAGAATGGCCCAGAGTATTTTAGATTCGAGGAAATAAATGAATCTTCCATTCCTTGAGTAGGATAAAAAAGTCCATATCTCATCACATCTAGACACATGGTAAAAAAAGCTGAGGAATCGGGCCCGGCGTGGTGGGGCACACCTCTAATCCCAGCACTTGGGAGGCAGAGGCAGGTGGATCGCTGTGAGTTCGGGGCCAGCCTGGTCTACAAAGCGAGTCTAGGACAGCCAAGGCTACACAGAGAGACCCTGTCTCGAAAAAACATTAAAAAAAAAAAAAAGCTGAGGAATCCTACAACCCAAGACAAGATATTAAAAGCAACTAGAGCCAGGCTTGATGCCAGGGCCTTATAATCCCAGTACTCAGAAGCTATGGCATCAAACTATGAGTGCAAGGTTGACCTGGACAACAGAGTTGAAGGCAAGTCTCAAAAACGCATGGAGACTCTTAACAAGCTAAGCTGAGCTGTAGCTCAATGATAAGAGTTTTTATGCAATTTTCTGCCTATATCTCTAAGACAGGAAAATAAAAAACAAGACAAACTAAAGGGAAATGATATAAACAAAAAAAAGACATGTGTGATTAATATTGTCCTATGTAAAATATTCCTTTTTTCCCTTTTGTGTCAGCCTCCGTAGATGGTCCAAGCTGACTTTAAATTCCAGGCCTTCTCACCTACACCTACCTATGTCCTGGAATTAATCTGTAAACTACTCTGATCAGCTACAACAATCCTTTTAACTTTCTGAAACTGTATAAACCTTATTAGTTAAAAACAAAAAAACAAGGGCTGGAGAGATGGCTCAGAGGTAAGAGCACTGTCTGCTCTTCCAAAGGTCCTGAATTCAATTCCCAGCAACTAACTATATGGTGCCTCACAACCATCTATAAGGAGATCTGGCGCCCTCTCCTGGCAGGCAGGCACATATGATGGCAGGACGTTGTATACATAATAAATAAACTTTAAAAAAAAAAAAAAAAATTGATTTCTAAAACAAAAACAAAAACTTGTGAGCCAGATGTGGTGGCCCACACTTGCAATCCCAGCATTCGGGAGGCAGAGACAGGGTGATGTCTGTGAGTTCAAAGCCAGCCTGGTCTACAAACTGAGTCCAGGACAGCTATGACTACAAGAGAAACTCTGTCTCGAGAAAAACAAACAAAAACTTGCAAATAAATAAAAACACCACACACCAAAAGTCCTTATAACCAACGAACTTCTATAAAGTTAGAAGAGGCATTCGAAACGGCTGTAGAGTTTCACGTTCAATTTTTATACTTTCATTATCAAATATAGTTTATCTACCATCAAAACAAAAACATTAGAAATAGAAAAAAATAGCTTTATATTCTTTTGTAACTGGTGCCTACTACCTGCATTCAGCTCTTCTCCATCCTTATAATCAATAGGAAAAATACAGCAGCACAGGAATATGAAAAAAAAAATATATATATATATATACATATATATAAAACGCTCCACCTGTAGCAGCTGGCATTTTCACGGATGGGTACCGATTTTAGTTTAGTTTTGTTTTGTTTTTTATTTTTTGAGACAGGGTTTCTCTGTGTAGTTTTGGCTGTCCTGGACTCACTTTGTAGACCAGGCTGGCCTCAAGCTCACATCGATCCGCCTGGGATTGAAGGCGTGCGCCACCACGCCCTGCGAGTACCGATTTTAAAATGAGGTTGTTGGTGCTTAGGATGTATATAGCTCAATAAGCGTTTTGTCTAGGCCCTGGGTTTATCCCAGCCTAAAATTAAGATGAAAATTAATTTTACTAGTATCTTCAGTTAGGAAAATAAAGGGCACCAGGCATAACAGGAAATAAATTAGGTGGCACTTATGGGATATGTACCTTGAGAGATAGTAATACTTTGAGATTCTTTTGCAGAAGCGGTCACGATAAGGTTTTTTTAATCTTTAGGGAGGGACGTTCAGAGCGACGCACACAGTGAAGTGACAGGAAAACTGGGAGTGTTAATTTTATGGTGGCCTCTTTATTACACGATATTTTGCGGCAAATTTCACTTACGCAGGAATAAAAGGAAAGCGCTCAGTAATACTTGAAGCAGCTATATTCCCTGGCTTCAAGCGGGCGCCGCACACATCTTAGTCTGCATGTGACTTCCATTTCCCTGGCGCGGAAACATCCTCGGATGGAAACGGAAGCCTAGGCTCCGCCACAAACGAGCTATTTCGACAGCTTAGGCCGACCCCACGATCTTCCACGCCTCCCACGCTAGTACGCCGCAGCCCCGCCTCTGTGTACGCGGCGGGGCGGGACTTGCGCGGACTACGGATACGATTGGTCCCGGAGGAGAGGTGGGTGGGTCAGCGTGGTGACGTCACGAACCTCGCGCAGGGGAAGAGCGCGCGCCTAGGACGCGGCGGCATTAGACGGTTGCGGGTGCGGTGGGTAGGTTGTCGTCCGCTCTGAGTCTTCGCTACCGCTTCTGCACCGTGAGTCAAGGGACCTTAGCGGCAAACCTCGCTCCTGACAGTCTCTATCATCAAGTCGTCGCAACTCCGCCACCATGTTCGAGGCACGCCTGATCCAGGGTTCCATCCTGAAGAAGGTGCTGGAGGCTCTCAAAGATCTCATCAACGAGGCCTGCTGGGACATCAGCTCGGGCGGCGTGAACCTGCAGAGCATGGACTCGTCGCACGTCTCCTTGGTGCAGCTCACCCTTCGCTCCGAAGGCTTCGACACGTACCGCTGCGACCGCAACCTGGCCATGGGCGTGAACCTAACTAGGTGAGCGGGTGGCGGGAGCTGGGCCCCAGCCCTCCCGCTTCGGCTCTTGGCGGGGCTTCGGCCCCTGTTTCTCATTGGCTGACGTGGTCATTCGCGCCTTCTGATTGGACTGTGGTGCCGGGGGCGGAGCCCATCGAAGCGCGGGGTTCCGAAAAGCCCGCGATGATGGCCGCGCGTCCCCATAGTTTCCGCGCCAAAGCCACAAAGCCGTAGTCGGCGGGAAAATGTCTGCTTCGGAGCTCTGCTCATTAAATGCCTGCAGCTTTAAGCTGCACACCCTGGGCCTGGCTGGTTTTAGCTGCCTAATAAACGTTCTAGTGACGATGTGGTACTGTCAACTTAGAGACGATCTCACTGCGCCATCATAAGTTTGTGGGGAAATTTATCAGTTTGCTACAGCTACCTGTAGCAAAGTGGCATCTGTTTACATATTTTCAAAGGCTATGTGTGACTTGATTTTCCTTCAAATACATGGGTTAGTGTCACCTGTATACATTTTAAAGGATTTATGAGCAGGCTAGAGGTGATAGGGCACATACCAGTACCCTGGAAGCCAAGGACACCCTACTCAAAAAGATGTTGTCCTTTAGAATGTCGATTTTAAAGATCACGGGCCGGGTGTGGTGGTGCACGCCTTTAATCCCAGCACTTGGGAAGCAGAGGCAGGCAGATCTGTGTGAGTTCAGGGCCAGCCTAGTCCACAAAGTGAGTTCAGGACAGCCAAAGCTACACGGAGAGACCCTGTCTCGAAAAACCAAAATAAAAAAATAAATATCACATATACTGGATAATTTACTTCAACATCCCCTGCCCCAGGGCTTTCGGACACCCCTGGCCTCCAACTGTGTGAGTGTGGATGGTAACATCTTGTAATTGTCTTTAAGAATGTAGGTATGAAGCTGGTCGTGGTGGCACACACCTTTAATCCCAGCAGGTAGAGGCAGGCAGATAGCTGTGAGTTCAAGGCCAGCCTAGTCCACAAAGCGAATCTAGGACAGCCAGAGCTGTTACACAGAAACCCTGTCTTGAAAAAAGCAAAACAAAAAGAATGTAAGTGTTAAGGACATGGTGTTGATAAGCTCTGTGTCTTGTTTTCTAGCATGTCCAAAATACTAAAATGTGCTGGTAATGAAGACATCATTACGTTAAGGGCTGAAGATAACGCTGATACCTTAGCGCTAGTATTCGAAGCACCAAGTAAGTTACACCTTTAAAACTCACTTGTTACAGAAAGCAAAGTGCACTGTTTGTGTTTCTCTAATTAAGAATACTGACAGAATTGTGGTGGTAAAGTTTATACAATAGTTATGAGCATGTGCTGCAGTGTAACATTTGCTTTCTTTTGGTAGATCAAGAGAAAGTTTCAGACTATGAAATGAAGTTAATGGACTTGGATGTTGAGCAACTTGGAATCCCAGTGAGTATCTTGTTTCCGATGGAATATTTTACCAAGCTAGGATACTAGCTGAAGCATGTTCTAAAGTGGGTTTGGTATTTGCAATGAGTGGCACATTACCATTTCACTAAGCTACAACAGTCTAGAGTTAATTGAGTTTTAAGGATATCAGAAGTCTTGAGACTGTCACCTCAACACTGACGTTAACTTTTGGGTTTACAGGAACAGGAGTACAGCTGTGTGGTAAAGATGCCTTCTGGTGAATTTGCACGCATATGCCGAGACCTTAGCCATATTGGAGATGCTGTGGTGATATCCTGTGCGAAGGATGGGGTGAAGTTTTCTGCAAGTGGAGAGCTTGGAAATGGAAACATTAAGTTGTCACAAACAAGTAACGTTGATAAAGAGGAGGAAGCTGTAAGTAATAAGAGGTGTTGTCCACTTAACAGTGTCTGGAAAGGGTATGAGCCAGCCCTCCAGCCATAGGTGTTTTTCTTCTTCTTCTTCTTCTTTTCTTTTCTTCTTCTTTTTTTTTTTTTTTTTTTTTTTTTTTTTTTTTTTTTTCTCTCTCTCTCTCCCCTTTGAGATGGAGTCTTGAGTAGATCTGGGCTAGTGCTTTGAACTCTGCCTCATATATGCTTTTACATATGGGGTTGGAAAGCTAGATGCCCAGCCTTTTGCCTCTTAGAAGTGACTCTGGACAAGTAAGTGAGGATTAGCAAGTGAACAGAAGAAAAGTGTTGGGGTCGTTTAGATCTTCTGGTTGCTTTATGTGCTGCAGGGTTAACTGATTTGGTGTGCAAAAGCAGGCTGGGGAAGTTAACCTGCAGTTTAGACCAGGTTACAGGTAACGGGGCTCTATAGATAAGAGTGCCCACAGTATCAAAGGAAATAGAATTAATGTAGCATGGGGAAAGTTTGACATTTATGTGCCCAGAAGAACCCAGGCGTGGTGGCTCAATCACTTAACCCTAGTTCTTAACCCTAATCCTGCTATAGCAGGAGGATTCTAAATTTAAAGTCTACCTGGCTACTTAGAAGAAATCTCAAAAATGGAGAAGGAGTTGGGAAGGCAAAGAAAAATGCCTGGTGAGCCCTTACTCAAGCAGAAAACACTAGGCCTCCTCAAAGTGTTGCCAGACAGCCTGAACACCAAACCCTAAATTGCACACAAAAGTTTGAACTAAGTAAGATTTTTAGGGTTAAATATAGTGACATTTGGAGTGCTTACCACCAAGTATTTATGCTACGTATAAGGTATTAAACTTTATTGTCCTCTGCATGAATTTAAAATAAATGAAGGCACAACTAAAGATTAGAACATAGACATACGCACAACTCAGAAAGTTCTTTGGTTTGGTATTTTGAGACAAGTTTTTCTGTATAACTGTATTAGCTGTCCTGGAACTCGCTTTGTAGACCAGGCTAGCCTCAAACTTGCAGAGATCCGCCTGTCTCGGCTTCCTGAGTTCTAGGATTAAAGATGTGTGCTACCACACCCAGACAAGGGCTGTTTTTTGGGGGGTTGGTGGGGCCTAATTCAAGATAGGGTTTCTCTGTGGTCTTGGATATTCTGGAACTCCCTTTGTAGACCAGGCTGCAGATCCACTTGCCTCTGCCTACCGGGTGCTAGAATTAAAGACATATGCCACTAAGGCTGTTTTTAAGTTTTATTTATTATGTATACAAAGCTCTGCCTGCATATACATCTGCAGGCCAGAGAAGGGCATCAGATCACATTATAGATGGTTGTGAGCCACCTTGTGGTTGCTGGGAATTGAACTCATGACCTCTGGAAGAACAGTCAGTGCTCTTAACCACTGAGCCATCTCTCCAGCCCCCAAAGGCTGGTTCTTAACCTTTATCTGTCTACTAAATTATTTCTACTTCCCTGTCTATTTCAGCTGTATTAGAGTCTTAAGACATTTAATCCATAAGTATTTTGCTTTTGTCTGAAGTATAGGCTTTACCACAAAAAAGAAAACTAAGACATTTTCCAGTATCCACATGTTCCTTATTTGAAACTGAATTGGGACATTAATGACATTGATACTCAAATGAAAATTAGTCAACATGTCCCTTAGCTTGCATTCAACCTGTTGGTTCTTTTAAAATTTATTTTTAGAAGTGGTTGTGTGTCAATGTGAGGCTATGGAAGTCAGAAAAGGGTGTCAGATCCCTTGGAACTGGAGTGGGTGGAATTGGTTATGAGCTGCTGGATGTGGATGCTGGGACCCAAGCGAGTCCTCTAGGAGAGCATCAAGTGCCCTTAACCACTGAGCCAGCTCTCCAGCCCTAGGTACTTGCAGGGGTAGGGGCTGGACATTGACAAGTCAAGGACTTACCTGGTTAGCTGCCACTCCATGGTTTTCCTTCTCTTCATACATTCTTTGGAAGAGTTCTTTGTCTTAGTTGCTTGGGATATGGTTCTACAGTATTGACTAAATATGTTTCTTTTCCTTAGTCTTAAAGGTTTTCATCAAACCCTCCAAAGTAATAACTAAAGGCTTTTGTTTTGTGGTATATATCATGAACTAATAATAGTGAGTTTCTTGATATTGTCTATAATGAGCCTGTTTTCTCCTCCAGATAACCATAGAGATGAATGAGCCAGTTCAGCTGACTTTTGCGCTGAGGTATCTGAACTTTTTCACAAAAGCCACTCCACTGTCTCCTACAGTAACACTCAGTATGTCTGCAGATGTACCCCTTGGTAAGATAGTAAACTTGACAATTGCTTTTTAGTGTGGTATTTATAGTACTACTCAGTAATGAACTTCCTGTCTTTCAGTTGTAGAGTATAAGATTGCTGACATGGGACACTTAAAGTACTATTTGGCTCCGAAGATTGAAGATGAAGAAGGATCTTAGGCACTGCTAGAAACTGAGAAAACTAAGCTTCTGAGAGAACAGCTTCTGAGAGAACTGCTTCTGAGATGCCAGCATGGCCTGAAGTCTTTTCTGTCACCAACTTTGTACCTGGGTACCTAATGTAGATATCTGATGTAAATAACCTACTTTTTTTCTCTGCATTCTCCACAGTTTGCTTGAATAAACTCCAAAGTAAAAACTGGTTTTGTTAACAAATATTTCTGCCTTTAAAATACTGGTGATTTTTATAAAGGATCTTTACTCTAAATGCAGTTTTAAGAAATATTTTTCAATTTAATAAAGTTAACTGAATTTGAAAAACCATAGCCTTGGTACCATGACTACTAAACTCAGTGAAAGTTACCTTTTATGTAAATGTGGTTTTCTTCTATTTTAAGGCAGCCTGAAGTTAATAACATTATGGAGATGGTAATAAAGATGTTCAGTCTGTGTGATTAGGTTATACAAATAATTTCTAGTAGCCTTGTTTGTAGTATAGCTTTTTAAAAAATACAACTATAATCCCAGGGCAGGGCAAGGGGCAGGGGAAGTACTTCCTAGCCAACCAGGACTACAGAGACCACCATCTCAAATAAGAGGCTTACATTTTATGGACACTTGATCCAAGCGAGAAGGATTTTAAAGCTGGGTATGGTGGCGCACACCTTTATTCCCAGCACTCAGAAGGTAGAGGCAGGCAGGTCTACAAAGGGAGTCCAGGACAGCCAGGGCTACACAGAGAAACCCTGTCTGGAAAAACCATTTTAAAAGGGTAGGGGAGGGGTATTAAAAGGGCACTAGGGTCTTTTTGTTTTGAGGCAGGGTTTCTCTGTGTGGTAGCCCTGGCTGACTTGCTTGGACTCAATTTGTAGACCAGACTGGCCTTAAACTCAAATCTTGTCTCTGCCTCCCAAGTGCTGGGATTTAAAGGCCTATAGAATTCAGAAGACAGTTTATAGGAATTGGTATGCACCTACAACGTGTTCCAGAAATTAAAGTTCTTCAGGCTTGGGTGACAAGCACCTTCAACCAATAAGCATTACTCATATAAATTATCCCATCCTCCCTCTTCAGTTTTTATGTGTGTGATTTTGCAGGTATGGCTGGGTGTGTGGAAAACCTGAGTTGGTATGGAGAACCATTTTTTGTGTTTGCCTTATTAAGGCAGGATCTCCCCAGGGCTAGTAGAGCAAGTCTATGTTCTCTGCTTCCCAGGCAGGATTTACTGGTTGGCTACACTACTTTCAAAGGCCCCAAGTTAGTTAGTCCGCTGTATTATTGTGTTTGGGCGTTTGTAAAGAGTACGGCTTTTACTGCTCTAGGAGGTTGTTGGTTAGCTCATACCGAGTTGCTACTACTATTCAATGTTTTGTGCCAACAAGTAGGGGAGGGAACTGGCTGCAAGTATGGCCCACTTACAGAACTCAGGTGATAGGAATGCTTTTTCAAGACTGGACACTAGTCCATAAAGATACTGGTACGTAAGACTACCTGAACAGTGTCTGTTAAAAAAAAAAAAAGAACTTGGGGCTAAGAGAGCTAATTAGTGGGTGCAGACCACTGTCAGTGTAGAGCTGCCTAGGGCAGGAGAAGATAATTGGGTGGTATCCCTTGTCCACCCCTCCAGGTTTTGGGGACTCCACTGTGCACAGACTTGGCCATGGAGTCAGGGCTGGGGCTTTTTTTTTTTTCTTTTTTCTTTTTTTTTTCTTTTTTGGTCGAGACAGGCTTTTCCCACCTGCCTCTGCCTCCTGAGTACTGGAATTAAAAGCGTGCACCACCACGCCTGGTTTGGAACCGTATTTTAAGTCTTGCTGTAATTACATGCCTATTCACCAGGTGGCTGGTCCGGGTCACCAACACAAAATCAACCGGCTGGCTTTCCCTTTAGTCTCAACAATCGGGACTCAGAAGCAGGCAGCCCTCTAGTTCGAGACCAGCCTGGTCAGTATAGTGAGTCCCAAGACAGCTACATAAAGAAACCCTACCTGAAAATAAAACAGCAATGGAATGCTCTAGCCTTGCGTCCTGAAAGCGGGTGTCGCTGACGTGTTTCCTGGTGGCGTCATTTCCGGTGTGCCTCTCTGGCACACCACTTCCGGCGGAGTAGCGTTTGGACCGTTTGGTGTTGAGCGCTCCTAACGGAGGACGGGGCGCGTAGCGCGGGCAGGGGGCGGGAACGCGCTCCCGGAAGCCGGCCGCGAGCCTCCACCCGCCACCGAGGCTACTCCCGGGAGCCAGCCAGTGTTACGTTCGCGTGGGTCCTGACCGTGGGTGACGCCGGCGGGAGGCTGTCCACAGCGCCACGCGCAGGTGCTTGGGGTCCGGAGAGGGTGGGAGGAGGCTGCAGTGGGGCCGGTAAAAAGCGCAGTAAAAACTTGGGCTGTCATTTTTTTTTTTTTTTTTTTTTTTTTTTTAGTTGTCGTTTACGACCTGATAACTCCACTCTAGAATTCCTTGCTAAGAGAAACACAAATTTTCTTCGCTCGCATTCCGCAAAACTTTTGTTTTGATGCGAGATTATAAATGGCAAAACACTTTACCGTAACTGTGATACAAATCGGGCTTAATGCCTCAAAAACTCCCATTTCTTGGTAGCTTGAACTTTCAGGTTTGAGGAATTAAACATGTTATGGGATGGCAACACCAAAAACCTATTACTTAACGCTTGATCTAACACTTTTAGAAATGAAAATAGATTAGCGTTGCTCCTTTTTAATACTTGGCTTCTCAACTAGGATGTGATGAACAGAGGCAGCGACATTTTTGCCACCAGTTTTTCCATGCTAGTTACTTTAAGTCCCCTGCAATAGCAGTGTCTGACACCTCACCAAGATCCAATAACTACCACAGGCCGTTATGGAGATGATGTGCAAAATACACCAGTGAAGGCCAGACTATTGAAGTAGTTTTCTTCGTAAATGTGGGCCATTGCATTTAGAGCCCAAATGCCTTTCCAATTAAAATGGCTGTTGAAATAGTTTTCTTCTTAAAGGTGGGCCTTTGCATTTAGACTTCAAATACCTTTCCAATTAAAATAGTTTGTTTTGTTTATATAATTTTATGACATCATGAAGAGTCGACACTTTTCGGTTGTGGTAGGAGAGAGCATCTTGTCTGACTGTGTTGCCCAGACTGGCCTCTCAAGCAGCCGTTACTGCAGCCCCCTTCTGAACTACTGAGCTCACACGTCAAGTTTTTACATTTGAAGCGTCATTGTTTTGAAATTTTACCGACTCTCAAGTAATCCAGTAGTTACGATTTCCTTACTGCTGTCTGCTTTGAATAGTTTGAGTAAAACAGACTTCTAAATCCGTTTTTTCAGGCGCTACATGATGTGGAAAGTAAAACCACTTGTCTCATGCTTGGGATGGGAGCAGAGAGGCAGGTGGCTCTGAAGTGTCTGGTGTGGTATTGCTAGCCAGTAAGTTACCCACATCGATAAGATTTTGCTGATCACTTGGACTTAGGCTGATATCACATCTAGAAGTAGACAAAGTGCTGATGTGAGTGTGGACCATTCCTTATCCTCCCTCTTTTGTAAGAAACAAACAAACGAAAAAGCTGCTAGAATAAATGCTCCTGAGAAAAGTGAAGGGGCAGGCAATACTCTGAGAGAGGGGTTGAAAATGTAAAGTTGGATTCAAGCCTTCACTCACCCCCGTGTGACTCTAGAAAATTAAGAAGGAAGAAACACTGGTGGAAAAGTAAACAGGCTCTGATTCTTTGTAAAATGCCTTTGGTGTCTTTTTGTGAAGTCAAGCCGGATACATAAGCATGCTTAGTATGTCCAAGAAGTATCGGATCATTATAAGAGCAGGGAGGCCTAAGCTGTCATGTGTGGCATGTGTGTCGTGTGTAACGGCAGCCCAGAACTCCAGCACAGGCTAGATGTCGACCCTTCCTATAATGTACTATTATTGCTATGGACAATAAGTCTTTCCCTTTCAGACTAGCTGTGTCACCGGGTAATGATGCCGTCTCGTACCAACTTGGCAACTGGAATCCCCAGTAGTAAAGTAAAATATTCAAGGCTTTCCAGCACAGATGATGGCTACATTGACCTTCAGGTAACACAATCAATTAAAAAAAAAAAAAAAAAAGCTTCGTATCTCTAATCTGGACCAGCAAGGAGCAAGACAATTTCCAAGACCTTTTGAGCCCCAGCTTCGAGAAGGGATCTTGGCAAGGCAGTTTCAAACAGTTCCAGGGTTATCCAGTTCCGGTTTCAGTTGATGTGCCAAAGCCGCGGAGCTACAGAAAATGTCTTCTTTCCTGACATCATGAGATGCAGTTAGTTGCAGATACTCTATGGCAAACAGAAAGTGAAACAAGTAAATTGGTGACCTCTCCTGGCCATCACCTGTTAAGCAGAATAGCACCTCCTTTTCCCCACTCTCCCTTCGGCTAGAATAGTACGGGTGGTCTTAAACCAAGGATGAAGTAGCAAGCAGGAGTCCTTTCCTACCCCCTCCCCCCCCGAGACAAGGTTTCTTTGTATAGTCTTGGTGGCTGTCCTGAACTCAATTTGTAGACCAAGCTAGCCTTGTATTCCCAGAGTTCCACCTGCCTTTGCCTCCCAAGTGCTGGGATTACAGGTGTGTACCACTGAGCCCAGCTGAGTCCCTTCTTTTAAATATAAACAAATCAATTATTTGCACTTATTTAAAGAACAGTAGATTTGGGGTGCTTCCAAATGCTTAACAGCAGACTCAGCAATGATCCAAACCTTAGAAGGTTTGTTTCTAAATCTTTTTTTTAAAATGTTTTTTATTGGCTGGGCTTGGTGGTGCACGTCTTTAATCCCAGCACTTGGGAGGCAGAGGCAGGAGGATCTCTGTGAGTTCAAGGCCAGCCTGGTCTACAAAGTGAGTCTAGGACAGCCAAGGCTACACAGAGAAACCCTGTCTCAAAAAGACCAAGAAAAAAAAAAATTTTATTAGTATATATTATTTGTCCTTAATGTGGTTTTTTAAAAGATTTATGTATTTATTTATTTTATGTATATGAGTGGTCTATTTGCATGTATACTTGCACACCAAAGAGGGCATCAGATCACATTATAGGTAGTTGTGAGCCACCATGTGCTTGCTGGGAATTGAACTCAGGACCTCTGGAAGAGCAGACAATGCTCTTACTTAATCTCTGAGCCATCTCTCCAGCCCCATAATAATGGGTTTATTGTGGCATTTTCATACATGTTCACAATGTATTTCGGGTCTTAATCTGTCTCTGAATCTTAACCCTGAGCTGAATTTACTCAAGTATCATGCAGTGCTTTGGGAAGGCTGAGATTTGAGCTTGAGGGTGGCTCAGCAGTTAAGAGCAGTTGCAGACTGCTGTGAGTCACCATTCAACTCAGGACATCTGGAAGGCAAGGGCTTTGACCTTGGAGCCATCTCTCTGGCCTACAAGTACTGTGCTTGCAGAAGACATAAGTTTGGTTCCCAGCAACCACATCAGGTGGCTCACACTGCCTGTGACTCCAGCTCTTAGAGGATCCAATTCCTCTGGCTTGCATAGGCATCTGTCCTCACATGTACATCCCACACACAAACACATAGGTAAACATAAAATGAATCTTTAAGAAGAAAATCTGAAATTCTGTTTCTAAACTCTTGACTGACTATATGTTAAGTCATCTTCATTTTCACATCTGTAGAGCATGGTGCTCCCTCTGAAATCCCCACAAGATTAGTGCAAGCTTCATGCATATGCTCTTAGTAAATACATGTCCAACAGCTAAGTGACAAAGCCATTTTAGAGGCGTTTCCTTGTTTGTAATGAGGGGCCTATGGAATAACAGGCGCTTCACCTGCTCATAGTCCTGCTTTGTGTCCCAGAGCTATGCTGATTGGTGGACATACTGAGGCAAGTGAAAAACTTTGGTATTTAATTACCCTCCTTGCTTGGACATACTTAATGCCTGATAATTTTCCATTCTTTCGTGGGGGGAGGCTGCTATTTTCATAATGTTTTTCATCATTTTTGTTTTTTTTTTCACTCTTCCAGTTTAAGAAAAGTCCTCCTAAAATCCCTTATAAGGCCATTGCACTTGCCACCGTGCTGTTTTTGATTGGAACCTTCCTCATAATCATAGGCTCTCTCCTGCTATCCGGCTACATCAGCAAAGGGGTAAGTTAACGGGCGTGTGAAGATGTGCCGTGGGTGTTTCAGATGGGAGCCAGAGCGCTGCTTCTAAGTTCCAGAAGTACAGTGGATGCCACCAGGAGAAAAACAATAACCACTTATAATGTGTTCTCTGATAATAAGGCATGGTTTTTGTTTCTCATTTTTTCCTTCTTTGAGCAAATGTCTCCATAATTCTTACAAACTGGATGCTTGTAAGTAGGAAAACATAGCTTCTGAGGTAGTTTAGAATAATGCAGCTGTGCCTGGCTTTGGGCTTCTACCCTAGTGCACGGCTGTAGCGAGAGTAACATGCCATCGTCGTAGCTTCAGAGCAGCGTGGACGTGCTGATGAGTGTTTGGGGAGAAGCAGTAAGTCCTGAGTGTGTGGCCACTGCTCCTTAGAATTGAGTTCCTTTTTTCCCATTGGTTTGTTAAGAGTTCTATTGAGTTTCAGTATTCAAAACCTAAGTGGTGCTTGGTACTTGCCTTGGGTTGTGTTTATGTATTCTGTGTCTTAAGTTATTCTAAACAGGCCAGGCATAGTGGCGCAGCACTCAGGAGGCAGAGGCAGGTGGATCTCTGTGAGTTTGAGGCCAGCCTAGTCTACAGAGTGAGTCCAGGACGGCCAAAGCTACACAGAGAAGCCCTGTCTTGAAAAACTAGATAGATAGATAGATAGATAGATAGATAGATAGATAGATAGATAGATAGATGATAGATAGATGATAGATAGATAGATAGATAGATGATAGATAGATAGATAGATAGATAGATAATTATCCTAAACAAATACTCTAATTATAACACAGGTTCATTTTTCTCTCTCACACTCTAGGAAAAAATGTAGTTTTTTGTGGTGTTTTACCAGTTTCAAAAAACAAAAATTAAGCCAGGTGGTGGTGGCACATGCCTTTAATCCCAGCACTTGAGAGGCAGAGGCAGGCGGATCGTTGTGAGTTCAAAGCCAGCCTAGTCTACAAAGTAAGTCTAGGACAGCCAGGGCTATTACACAGAGAAACTCTGTCTTGAGAAGAAAAAGAAAAAATTAAGCATCCAGAGTTAAATAAAATTGTGGCACATACCTTTCAGAGAACTGTTACATGCCATTACAGCTTAAGTAATATTTGGGCTTTTGTTTGTTTATTTTATAATTTTTTAAAGATTTATTTATTTACTTATACGGTATTCTCCCTGCGTGTACACCTGCAGTCCTGAAGAGGGCACCAGATCTCATTATAGATGGTTATGGGAATTGAACTCAGGACCTTTGGAAGAATAGACAGTGCTCTTAACCTCTGAGCCATCTCTCTAGCCCTGTTTGTTTGTTTTTTAAGACAAGGTCTCTATATAGCTTTGGCTGTTCTAGATTTACTATATAGACCAGGCCAGCCTTGAACTTAGATATCCTCCTGCCTCTGCCTCTTCCTCCAGAGTGCTGGGACTAAAGGTGTGTGTCACCATACGCCACTGCAGCTTAAGTAACATTAACAAGTACTTTGAGAGACAGGACAAAGAGTCTAGTATGTTTATAACCCAGAACTTGAAAAGTGCCTTAAGGACCTGAGTTCTGGTTCTTGGCAACCACATAAAAAGCCAGATGTGAACTGAGTGCGGTGGCACACGCCTGTAATCCCAGCACTTGGGAGGCAGAGGCAGGCGGTTCGCTGTGAGTTCGAGGCCAGCCTGGTCTACAAAGTGAGTCCAGGACAGCCAAGGCTACACAGAGAAACCCTGTCTCGAAAAATCAAAAAAATAGGCCAGATGTGTTGGCATGCATCTCCAGCCCCAGCACTGCAGGGTAGAGACAGACAGATCCCCAAAGATGGCTGGCCAAGCCATTCTAGGCAAACTGGTGTGCTCCAGGTTCAGTGAGAGATGAGAGACTCTCTCTCAAAAACTAAGGTTGAAGAGATAGAAAGATGGCTTCACCATTAAGAGCCTATACTACTCTTGCAGAGGTGTTGTTAAGTTCTTACTAAAATTTAAGTTGGGTGGTTCACAACTGCCTGTAACTCCAGCTCTAGGGGGATTTGAAGCTTCTGGCCTCTTTAAGCACCTTTACTTAGGGACACGTGCACAACATAGCTAAAGGTAAATAACAGGGCTGAAGGGGTAGCTGTGTGGTTAAAAGCACTGGCTGCGCTCTCAGGGGATTGGGTTCAATTCCCAGCAGCCATGTGACTGCTCAGAACTGTCTATAACTCCAGTTCCAGGGCATCCATCTGTGGGCACATTTGTGGTGAACAGACATATAGGCAAAGCATATGTCTTTTCAGTTATTAATTTGAGGCTCACAGTTCCAGGAGGTAGTAACGTCTATGACTGTGGTCTCAGGTGAGTCTTTAGACTTTGAAACTGTTGAGACTGTGAAAGACTATAGGGACTTTTGAAGTTGGACTAATACATTTTTGCTATAACACTGTAGGAACCAAGGAGTGCAGTGTGCTTTGTGTGAGAACAGCCTTCATAGGCTCATATATTTAAGGGATGGGTCTACAATTGGTGGACAGTTTAGGAAGGATTAGAAGGATCGGCTCTGTTTGTCTCTGCCTTATGCTTGTGGATCAGATATAAGCTCTCAGTTACTGCTCCAGTGCCCTGCCGATTTCCCCACCATGATGGTCAGGAACTCTGGCCCTCGGACTCTGTAAGCAAGACTCCAATAAACTCTTCTTAGTTTGGGTTTTTTTTTTTTTTTTTTTTTGGTTTTTTGAGACAGGGTTTCTCTGTGTAGCTTTGGCTATCCTGGACTCACTTTGTAGACCAGGCTGGCCTCGAACTCACAGTGATCCGCCTGCCTCTGCCTCCCGAGTGCTGGGATTAAAGGCATGCGCCACCACGCCCGGCTTCTTAGTTTGGGTTTTTAAACAGGGTTTCTCTGTGTAGCTTTGGCTATCCTGGACTCACTTTGTAGACCAGGCTATCCTCTAACTCACATTGATCCACCTGCCTCTGCCTCCCCGGTACTGAGATTACAGGCGTGCGCCACCACACCCAGCTTCCAATAAACTCTTTCTTCTATAAATTGCCTTGGTCTTGATTTCTCTTCACAATAGAAAAATGACCAAGACATAACCACACATATATATTTAAAATAATTGTTTAAATAAATAAGGTGGAAGACTGGGTGTGGTGGCACATCCCTTTAATCTCAGCACTTGGGAGGCAGAGGCAGTCTGTGAGTTTGAAGCCAGCCTGTTCTACAAAGCCAGTCTAGGACAACCAAGGTTCAAGCCTACACAGAGAAACCCTGTCTTGAAAAAAAAAAGAAAAGGAGCCGGGCATGGTGGCGCACACCTTTAATCCCAGCACTCGGGAGGCAGAGGCAGGTGGATCGCTGTGAGTTCGAGGCCAGCCTGGTCTACAAAGTGAGTCCAGGATGGCCAAGGCTACACAGAGAAACCCTGTCTCGAAAAAACCAAAAAAAAAAGAAAAGGAAAGGTGTTTGAAGTCAATCTCTGGCACACATACACACATCTGCGTGTGTACTATAGACACAAATGGTACCTACCCACCAAACACACAGGTGTGTGTACACACACACACACACACACACACACACACACACACAGCTTGAAAGAGAGAAGAAAATAAGCCTAATGTCTAGATAAAAATACTTTTTTGTTATTTGAATTTATTGCTTAATTTGTAATCAGGAAGAACTTGGGAGCATAGTGCTTGCCTCACATGCCCAAGGTCTCTTAATTTGGTCCCCAACACTGAAAGATAAGGGAGAAAAGGAGGTGCACACAGTGTTGCACATCTAAAATCCCAGCACTCAGGGAGGCAGAAGCTGGTGCATCTCAGTGAGTTCGAGGCCAGCCTGGCTTACAAAGGGAGTCCAGGACAGCCAAGGCTACACAGAGAAACCCTGTCTTGAAAAAACAAAACAAAAAGCAAAACAAAAGAAAAAAGAGCAGGGGACAATTTGTGATCAGAAAGAAGAGATTATGGTCTAACTTGTATGATACTAACGTTTTCCTTCTGCCAGCAGGGGGCAGACCGAGCTGTTCCTGTCCTCATCATTGGCATTTTGGTGTTCCTGCCAGGATTTTACCATTTGCGCATCGCCTACTACGCATCCAAAGGCTACCGGGGTTACTCCTATGATGACATTCCAGACTTTGATGACTAGCGTTCACCTCAGCCTAGAACAGTACAGTGCATCCACGTTAAGACAGCAAGCGGAAACTATGGCTAAAGGCTGAGGAAGTCTACACTTTGCAGATGTTTAGCAGAACAGTGGCCAGATTGTATGGTCCTTTTCCAGAATGCTCATGCTGTATAATTAGCTAATTAGGACATGTTATGTCTTCATCTCCTGGCCCTGGCAAAGCTTGACAAGTTTTTCCACATGAGTATGCATCATGTAAGAATGGTGAAGCTAATTGTCTGGGAAGGCAGATTATTCTATAGTGGAAAGCGTTACCCTCTTTAGAGGTGAACCTTTCTTTTGCCTTCATTGTCTGCTTGTCTTTGTAACATAATGGAAAATGTATTATGTCTACTTTCTTATTACTAAGTAATTTATTTTAAAACGTATCTTATCTCTCACATTCCCCTCTACCTTCACTTCCTGATAAAATTAAAATGTTTCTCTTATCTCTCTCACACGGCCTTCACTTCCTGGTCAAACCAAATATCTGTGGGTACATCTGTAATAGACTTTTTTTCTCCTTTTTTCTTTTTGGTTTTTTGAGACAGGGTTTTTCTGTGTAGCCCTGGCTCTCCTGGAGTCACTTTGTAGACCAGGCTGGTCTCGAACTCTCAGTGACTCACCTGCCTCTGCCTCCCAAGTGCTGGGGCAACTTTAATTTCAAAACCACAAACTAGGTGTAGTGGCACATGCCTTGATCCCAGCACTTGGGAGGCAGAGGCAGGTGGGTCTCTGAGTTCAAGGCCAGCCTGGTCTACATATGGAGTTTTAGGGCATACAGGGCTACCTAGTGGGGCCCTGTCTCAAAAAAAAAAAAAAAAGAAAAGAAAAGAAAAGAAAAAACTGAGCTTCCTCTGGTTTTCCATAGCTTGCCCACCACAAAACTCAGGTGAGTCTATCCTTCGTAGATCAAGAGATTATGTGAATCATACCCTAAGGACTAGACTTTGGCTTAGTGAAACTGTAGATAGTGTATTTAAGAGTCTATACCCCTCTGCTGGCACCTGGTACTATGATATCATTCTGCGAAAGATTACGAGACTTGGCCAAGAGCCCTGCAAATGTGTTAACTCAAATCTGGTTTTCACCTTGCAAAAAATGACATTAAAGAATCGTAATTCAAAAAGAAAAAAAAAAAGAATCATAATTCAGATTCTAGACTTAAAAACACTTTAACTTTAGGCATATTTTACAAAAGCATCGTACTGATTTGGTGTGTTTAATCCCAGTACCCTGTTTTTAGGTTAGCTGGCTTTATGAGTCGTACTCTGCTTCTTATTCAGTTTTTTCCTCTGAGGTTTTGGACTTGGGCAGCCAAAAGTCTAGCTGTGTGATCAGCTACGGCTTGGAAGGCAGTGAATAGGGAAGTTTTGGGAGAAAGATAGCTTGGATGTGTTGAAACTAGATGTCTGTTTACCACCCAAGGAGAGCTCTGGAGAGGGCGACAGCTGCAGGGCCCTATGTCTGGAAACTGGCCTGGCTCTCATGTGGAGGTGGAAGTGCTAGAGTCCGTGTTGGGATGGTAGCTTCAGGTCCATGGGGCTGGGTGAGCTCACCAGAGAGGCTAGCACACACATAGAAGGAAACAATTTAGGAAAGGAGGCAGGGACTCCCAGCAGCTGCCAGGTTTGGCTGTATTTTAAAATTGGAGGGGAAAGTGGCCTTTAATCCCAGCCCTCAAGAGGCAGAGGCAGGCAGATGGCTGTGAGTTTCAGGCCAGCCTGGTCTACAAGGAGAATTCCAGGACAGCCAGGGCTACACAGAGAAACCTTGTCCTGAAAAACCAACCACCCCACCCCCCAAAAAATGGAGGGGTTCCAAAGGGTCTCCGGTGTTGAGCAGCTCTAGAACCTTCCTGGTGAAGGTGTGAAGTATCTTCCTGTTGGGCACTGCTGGCGAAGCCAAGACTAGACTGGTTCAGCCAAACCCTTGTAACATCTGTTCCTGTTCATCTCCGTGCTGTTCCTTGTTTTACTTTACAGGCAGTTGTGAGCATGGAAACACGTGCCTTTAATGCCAGCACTCTGGAGGCATGGTCAGTCTGGTCTACATAATGAGTTCTAGTATATCCAAGGCTACACAGAGAGACCCTGTCTCAAAAAACCAGTCCCAGTTGTGTTGTTCTGTGATTTCCCCCCCACCCTTTTTTTTTTCTGCTTTATTGTATGTAGCTTTACATATCCACGGAAGCCAGTCACATTTTTCTACAGTCCCCAATCTGGAGGGCTCACTCTTTCCAGCACTCTGCATCAGGCACACCCTCAACCACACCTACCTCTTATCACACCATAGATGACTCTTCTATCGCATATAAGTGCATAATAAGAGCATCCTAAGACTTCTGCCCAAGGCTAGAATCCCTCTGTAATGTCCCATGAGGAGTGACACTAATCACAGGAGTAATCTCATCGAGGTGGCCTCATTTAGAGATACACAAATATTCAGCTAAAATCAGACTATGCATTGACTATAATTGTGTTCATTGGTGCTTTTAGAAAAGGTCTAAATCTCCATAATGATGAGAACCTTTTTATTTTTAAGATTTAAAATATATGCATATGTGTGAGTATCTGGCACATGTGTGTGGGTGCCAGATCCCTAGAGCTGGAAGTACGACTGTTACTAAGCTACTCATGCGAATCCTGGGAACCAAACTCAGGTACCCTGAGGGGTAGTACATGCTCTTATCCACGGAGCCGTCTTTCCAGCCCCTGGTAAACATTTCTTTTTCTGAGACCTTGTGCATAGTACTCATGAATTCTGTATGATTTTAACCTCTGCAAAAGTCCTGTGTTAGGAGCAAATTCCCATGCTTAAATTAATGCCTTTGGGGATTGAATAAGTAAAGAAATGAGAACGAGGGTGTGTGTAGTAGAAGCAGTAGAGAGCAAGCCCATTGTCAAATGAGTATTTGTCTAAAAGCCTGCTATCTTAATTATTTTATTTTATCTTATTTTTGTTTTGTTTTTGTTTTTCGAGACAGGGTTTCTCTTGGTAATAGTCCTGGCTGTCCTTGTAGATCAGGCTAGCCTCGAACTCATAGAGCTCCACTTGTCTCTGCCTCCCGAGTGCTGGGATTACGTGCCTGGCTGCAGCCTGCTATCTTATATACTGTTGGCTAAACTACATGACAGGACTGATCATGACAACTATTACATTTACCTGGAAATACAAAGCAGAAAGGACCTCAGTGGCTTCTGGTGTGCACGTGAGGAAGAATCCAGGCTCATTCGTTGCCATTATAGTGGGAAGTGCCACATGTGGCTGGTATATCACACATGAATTGACACCTTCCCTTCTTTCTGAAGGTACAAGAAGAAAAGATGGCATGCTCATTGAGGACAGGTTGCAAACTAATGGTCACTTGTTGACTTGCATTTGTTGTTGGTTTGTTTTGTTTTGTTTTTTCAAACAGGGTCTCTGTGTAGCCTTGGCTGTCCTGGACTCACTTTCTAGACCAGGCTGACCTCGAACTCCTGCCTCTGCCTCCTCCTCCTCTCTAGTGCTAGAATTAAAGCTCTGTTACTACCACGCCCGGCGGACTTGCGTTGTTTTGAAAAGAGTTATGTGGTGCTGATGTTTGATTTCTCTTTAAAACTGAGATTGTTGCGCCTGTTGGAGTGGGTTGTAAGGTTCTTTAACTGCAGAATTTCCCAGTTCACTGTAGACTCTTCCCAGTTCAGTTCACCACCTGGTTATTTCTTTACCCAGCCTACAAATTTCCCTCCAACAACTGTCAGATGAAGAGCTGAGATGTGGGGCATTACATTTTCCTTTGCAAGCCAGGTGGTGGTGTCACGTGCCTTTACTCCTAGCACTCGGGAGACAGAGGCAGGTGGATCTCTGTGAGTTCAGAGCCAGCCTGGTTTACACAGAGCGTTCCAACACAGCCAGGGCTACACAGAGAAACTGTCTCAAAAAACAAAACATTTTCCTTTGCAGTATGGACAGGTGGGCTGTTTCTGCTGAGTTGAGGGTTCCCTGTTCCACCCTCCCTCCTCTGCCGTGCTGGTCAGCTGCCCTTCAAACCATTAGTGTTGTCTGATGAGTTGGTAGGCCTCTGCCAGACCCTTTTGCTTTACCCTGTAGCTCCGGACGTGCACCCAGCAGCTATCTCAGAGGAGCTCTTGGTGTATTGCAAAAGGAACCAGGTGCTAGGACACCACAGTCTGGCTTCTGGCCTTTGAAGTGTCACTTGCCAATCTTTACCCTTTAGTTTTTTGACCTGTCACTTAATCTTATCCTGAGGCTTGTTCCAAAGGCGTGTGCTTTATGGTTTAATGCACTCGAGGAAAGGGCAGACTTAGTTATGAGCTGTCGGACACGTTACCAGAGCTTCTTCACTTGCTTTATAAAGTGGGCTAAACTACTTCTTATGTTGGGGGACATTGGCAGGGTGCAGTGAGCCCTTAGTGGTACTGTACTGCACGTACCTAGTTCATGAGCATTCAGTAAATGAATCTGCTGCTGGGAAAAAAGGACGGCATTCCTTTAGGGACAGGGCCTAGAGTAAGGCCAAGGATGCTGGAGCGTTCATCTGCCATCTTTGCCCTTCTGAGGAACTGGTCTATGACAAAGCTGCCCCCAGAGGCGGGGCTTCTTTTCTACTAGGTGGAATAAATAGGAGGGTGTGAGGTCGCCCTTTACCTGTATGTGGCTGGACTCAGCCTTTGTGTGACCCAGCCCTTGAAGGCTGAGGCAGGACCTTGGTGATGCTGTGGGCCTCAGCAGCACCTCTGACCTCTCCTGAAGCTTGTCCTTTACGTCACCACCCCCTACTTTGCCCCTTGCTACTTGGAAGCCGTCTTAGCTACTTCTCTGTGGCTGTAGAGACTCCAAATCCAAGGCCGCTTATAGAAGAGTTTACTGGGGCTTGCTTAGTAAGAAGGCTGGAGTCCATGACCGTCATGACAGCAGGCAAGCATGGCAGGGCGCTGGAGTGGCAGCTGAAAGCCTCCCTATGATCACAGCACAAGGCAGAGAAGAACAACTATCTGGAATGCTATGACCTAGTGGGAGGCCTCCTAGCCCTTCCTAAACAGTTCCCACCGGCTGGACTAGTCAGACATATGAGCCCATGGGGGCCGTTCTCGTTCAGACCCCCACAGAAGCCGTGCGCTGGACCAACAGTATGGGAGCTTGTCAGAAACGCAGCATTGCCAGGCATGGTGGCACACGCCTTTAATTCCAGCACTCGGGAGGCAGAGGCAGGAGGACCTCTAAATTCGAGGTCAGCCTGGTCTAAAAAGCAAGTCCAGGACAGCCAAGGCTACACAGAAACCCTGTCTCAAAAAACCAGAAACGCAGCATTGTACCAGGACCTGGGGACTTCATTGTCCCTGAGCACTCTGCACGTCCCGTTCCATTTCCTCACTTTGGGGCTAGAAACTTCCAGCAATGCTAGTGGGTAAGAGAAGACTGAGCAGATGGAGCCCTCTGAGCTACTATGACTCTAACTAATGGGCCAGGCATGCTGAGGAAGCTTCACAGGCAGGTCGGGGAAGCAATGGAGAGAGACTCTGGGAAGCCCTTTGTGAGCCATGAGAGACCAAGACAGTCTCAAGGAGCACAGAGCAGGCTGTGCAATTTTTCACCCTCAAGCATGGTTGAAGGAGTTAGTCCTGATTATCAGAGGGGGTGGCCTTCCTCCTCTCTAAGTCGGACAACCCCATTCTTCCATCCCTTACAGTAATTTGAGAAAGCCATCTAGAAAATGCTCTAGTCTGAGGTAATCCTTTAAGGTTTCCTCTAGAATTACTAGAAACCAGCTTTCCCTGAATTGGCTTCCCTGGGGCTGCGCTTGCACACGCTCTCTTGCGCTGTCTCTCTGTGTAGCCTTGGCTGTCCAGGACTCACTTTGTACAACAGGCTGGCTTTGAACTTACAGTGATCCACTGCCTCTACCTCCCAGGGGCTGGGATTAAAGGCTTGTGCCACCACACCCAGCTGGGGCTGGTGTCTCTTAAAGCTGAAAAAGACAGCAGGAGGATTTGTGGCCCGGCACAGCTGAAGCTGGCATGCCTTACACTCGAAGCAGGTATTGGGGGTGGCCGTGAGCAGCCAGAGGGCAAGTCAGGCCACTTTCTCTTGTGTCTGTGGCTTTTACTTATGTAGTGCAGGGTCTCACATCTGTTAGGCAATTGCTCCACCACTAGTCTGGGCCTTGAGTGTTGGTCTTGTATCCTGAAACTTTGTTGGATTCTGGTAGTTTTCGGGAGTGGATTTTGTATTGATTTCTGTGTTAAGGTCATAACATCTGCAAACAGACTGCTTTGCCTCCGTTCTGATATGGACACCTTTCCATTTGTTTTTCTTGCCTGACTCTCTAAGACACTCAGTACAATGCTGTATAGAAGTGGAGAAATGGGCACACTTGTTCTTCTCAATCATAGAGGAAGCCTTCCAACTTCTCCTCAGTGAGTATGATGTTAACCATGTGCGAATGAAGGTTCCAGAAGAAAGCTGACCTTCCACTGAACCTGCTGAAAGGCTGGTTAACTAATTAGAGCTTCAACCATTGTGGAGAGTTTGGAATGTTGCAGGTTGAGAGCCTAATTATGATTTATCTAAATTAGCATTCCTTGCCCACTTCTGTGTCTGACCTAACATCCTGTGATTAACAGATAAAACCCTTTGGAACCTATTAACAAAACTCTAGCTTCCACTAACCAAAAAAGCTAAGACTGTCATTAGAGAGCACCTGAAACCTATAACAAGGCTCCCTGTTTTGTCATCACCCACCTTCCTAATGTTCCCACCATGTGTTTGTGAGTAGTGCTTTGACTGATGACTCTGGTAACTATAAAAACTTCCAGCCGGGCGTGGTGGTGCACACCATAACCCCAGAACTCGGGAGGCAAAGGCAGGTGAATTGCTGTGAATTCGAGGCCAGCCCAGTCTACAGAGTGAGTCTAGGACAGGCAGGTCTACAGAGGGAATCCCTGTCTTGAAAAACCAAAAACCAAAACAAAACTTCCAAGCCAGGTGGTGGTGACAGGCCTTGGGAGGCAGAGGCAGGCAGATCTCTTTGAGTTCAAGGCCAGCTTGGTCTATAGAGTGAGTTCCAGGACAGCCAGAACTACACAGAGAAACCCTGGGGTGGGGGAATGGTACTTCCTAAAACACCTCCACACTGGAACATGAAATTTGGGGTTACCTTCATCTGTATTCCTGGGCCGGGGTCACTCATATTTGGTGTAAGAATAAGTCCCTTTGAAGCTGGAGAGATGGCTCCACAGTGATCCCCAGTGAGGAGCACTAGCCACTCATCCAGAGAACCTGTGTTCAATTCCCAGCACCTACATGCTGACTAACTACAAGTCTAACTCCAGTCTCAAGAAATGTGACATCCTGGCCATGTGTGGCGGCGCATGCCTGTAATTCCAGCACTGGGGTGGGGGTGGGGCAGAGGCAGGTGGATCTCTCTGAGTTCAAGGCCATCCTGGTCTACAAAGCAAGTCCACGACAGCCAAGACCACAGAGAGAAATGCTGTCTCCAGGAAAAAAGAAAGGAAGGAAAAAAAAAAAAAGAAAGAAATGTGATATCCTTTTCTGGCTTCTGGGCACCAGGTATGGTATACAGATATGCAGGCAAAACACCCATACACATGAAAATAAAGCATTTAAAATGTATAAACTATCTCTATACCCTTTGAGACAAATATTGTTTTGGTATTGATGCACAGATGGTCTTTATTATTCAAAGGTACATTCCTTCTGTATCTACTTTTACCATAAAAGGATACTGATGGTTTCTTTTTGTTTTTTAAGATTTATTTGTTATGTATACAGTGCTCTGCCTGCATGGCAGAAGAGGGTATTAGATGACATTGTAGATGGTTGTGAGCCACCATGTGGTTGCTGGGAACTGAACTCAGGACCTCTGAAAGAGCAGTCAGTACTCTTAA
Organism: Acomys russatus; assembly: GCF_903995435.1. Lineage (NCBI taxonomy): Eukaryota > Metazoa > Chordata > Mammalia > Rodentia > Muridae > Acomys > Acomys russatus. Next base: position 68,066,796 of record NC_067140.1, on the reverse strand, counting down.
CCTCTGAGCCATCTCTCTAGCCCAGGATGCTGAATTTTATTAGTTGCTTCTCTATAATCTTTTTAAAAAGATTTATTTATTATTGTGTACACAATACTCTGCATGTACACCTGCATGCCAGAAGAGGGCACCGGATCACATTACAGATGGTTGTAAGCCATCATGTGGTTGCTGGGAATTGAACTCAGGACCTTTGGAAGAGCAGGCAGTGTGCTTAACCTCTGAGCCATCTCTCCAGCCCCTTCTCTATAATCTTTTAAAGCCATAGATACTTTTTGTTCTTTATTATATTGCTGTGTCGTATTGTTGATTGGCCTATGCTAAATTCACACAAAGAGCCATGAAACGGTGCTGGTCTGAGGCCAGGACTCCTGTTTGTTCTCAACATTGATCCATGAGGTCTCCCACTGCGTTGTGCTGGTGTTTCTGTATTGCTCCTCCAGCAAAGGGCAAGAAAGTCTTCTCTCTCCCACAGTCTTATCAGATGGGCAAAAAAGAAGTTAACCTCTCACTGTTCAGAGATTGCAGTTTTGCAATCTAGAAAACCAAAGGAGGCAGGTATGGGGAATCTACAAAGGCTATCGAGGATTGGCAGGTGGACGTGCATTTGCCTACCAAGCCCCAGATCACAAACCAGGCCCTAGAGGGTACTTTCCAAGCAAAATATCTCTTTGGTAAAACAACTCAACTTAAATATTAACCAACAAGGCAGAGCAGGAACTTTGAAGTCCACTCTATCATACAATTAGATCCTTTACATATTTTAACTATAATCAGTCACAGTATTAATCTAACCTTGGGTTATCTCCAGACTTTGATTTAAAATTACATAGGAATTCACCTTGAATCCTACATTTTTCATGAATATATATTCATATATATAATTTGATTTTATATATATATATATAATATATATTATATATATAATTTGATCACCTACTGTAGACATAATACTTTAATCAAACATCAAAAAAGAATTCACCTGGGCTGGAGAGATGGCTCAGAGGTTAAGAGCACTGTCTGCTCTTCCAAAGGTTCTGAGTTCAATTCCCAGCAACCACATGGTGGCTCACAACCATCTATAATGAGATCTGATGCTCTCTTCTGGTGTGCAGGCTCACATTCCAGCAGAATATTGTCTGAATAAATAATAAATAAATCTTTTTTTAAAAAGGAGTCACCTGCAGTCAAGTGTGGCAGTTCACACCTGTCATCTTGACACTTGGGAGGCTGAGGCAGAAGGACCAAAACATTAAGACCAATCACATTTACATAGCAAATTCAAGGCCATCCTGGACTACATGAAACCCTGTCTCAAATGACAACAAAATAACAAAGGGACCATTTATTGTATCCGCTTCCAATGGCTCACAACCTGAGAAGTCCCATGGTTGAGCTCTCTGGGCAAATAAAAATCATATTAACTAGCTGGGCACGGTGGTACATTCCTTTGGTCCCAGTACTCAGGAAGCAGAGGCAGGTTGATCTACAAGAGCTGAAGGCCAGCCTGGTCTACAAAGCAAGTTCCAGGACAGCCAGGGCTATACAGAGAAACCCTGTCCCAAAAATCAAAACAAATACACAAAAAATAAGCTATAAGACACATTTGGCCATGCACCTGCCTCAGCACATGCATGGAGGTCAAAGGCCAACTTTGTGGAGCTGGTTCTTTCATTCTGCCTTTGCAGAGATCAAATTCAGGTTGCCAAGCTTATGTAGCATGTGCAATCTGACCAGCTCCCATCTTGTGGAGCTTTAAGAAGCATGTGTGTACATTGGTAACTTGGAGAAAAATAACAGCAAAAAAAAAAAAAAATCCATTTTGCATAACTTAGCAGGTCACAACCTAGCCTTACTATTTGTTCGTCCTCAATCCCCAAATCTTCCCACAGCCACCTGCGGAATCCAGACCACAGTAGCCATTACCAGCTGCAGGCAGCCAAAGTCCTGTCCCACTTGCCCATGGTCTTGCTCAAGGCTGTCTCAGAGACCATTCCAGACCCCCTATTTTCTTCTCATACAGCTTTTACTTTCCCAGGGAGCTAACAATTCTTTTTCCCTATCACTGACCAATAATTAAACCCCCAAATAACCCCCACTTGTATGTGTGACCCAGTATTGCTTTATTTTTTGGACAGACTCTCACTCTATATCCCAGCCTGGCCTTGAACTTGTAAAACTGCCTCAGCCTGAGTGCTGGGTTTTTGGCATGAGACACCATGCCCAGCTCATCCATAGATCTCTTTATAAAGGATCTGGCCCCCTCGCCCTTTGCCACACATACACAGTTCACCTCAGTCCCACCATTAGAGGCAACTGGTACCACCAAGTCTCAAGAGTTTGGGGAGAGGCGGGCACGTTGGCACATGCCTGTAATCTCAGCACTCAGGAGGCAGAGGCAGGCAGATTGCTGTGAGTTCGAGGCCACCCTGGTCTACAGAGTGAGTCCAGGACAGCCAAGGCTACATAGAGAAACCTTGTCTCAAAAAACAAATCAAACCAAAAAGGAGTTTGGGGAGAATCAGTTCTTTTGTTGTTGTTGTTTGTTTGTTGTTTTTTGAGACAGGGTTTCTCTATGTTATCTTGGCCGTTCTGGACTCGTTTTGTAGTCCAGGCTGGCCTTGAACTCACAGCAATCCACCTGCCTCTGCCTCCCAAGTGCTGGGAGAATCTGTTCTAAAGCATGTTCTTTGCTTTCTCTTGCCACTTGGGAGTCATGTTCTTATGATGGGGAAGTCAGTCTGGGTAAGCTGTGTCTGTCCAGGCTGCTAGACAGCAAGCAGATGAAGCCTCTTCTTGGACTGCCCACCATCTTGCCTGGACCCTGGTTACATTACAGCTGTCAATGTCACATCAAAACGTGCACCAACCTGTTTCCTGTTTTCTGTGCCACAAATGGGAAGAGAAATGACTTATGGCTGGAGTAGCTGAGCCCTGACCCTGGTCCTACTTTCTTCTCTGTTCTCGTGGTTTGGCTAGTTTCTTTGTCTGCTTTCCTACCCTCCTGTCTGAGTTCCCAGCACAATCTCACTGTTGGTGGGAGGTTCCCTTCTCTCATGATCCTTCAGTTCCGTCTGGTTACCACCAACCACTCACATGCGGATGAGTTTGGTGTCATCTGTTTTGTCACTTCTCTTGCTGCTTAGATCTTCTGTCATGGTGCCAATGGCACACCTATATGTATTAGACCTTTGTCGATATATCATCAATATATCTGAAAAATAGAAATTTTCAATCCCTCTCCTCTGTGGAAGAGGATGATGTTTTTCCTTTCCTCCTCTTTTTAAAAAATTTTATTTATTTAATGCATATATGAGTACTCTATTTGTATGTGTACCTACATGCCAGAAGAGGGGAACAGATCCCAGTATAGATGGCTGTGAGCTACCATGTGGTAGCTGGGAATTCAACTCAGGGCCTCTGGAAGAGCAGACAGTACTTTTTTTTTTTTTTTTTTTTTTTTAGGCATGGTGAGCTTTTTATGATTGGAACTTAAAACACACCCCAAATTATCTTTACATACGGTGAGTTGTTCAAATGCAGGGAGCCCTGTCTGTTCAATGTTGTCTATAGTACCGAGCAGTGAACCCCTGTCTTCGACATCACCCACAGCCATAATCGGTTTGATTGGGAAGAATTCTCCAAACTCTACTGCATGATGAAGCAGACAGTACTCTTAACCACTAAGCCATCTCTCCAGCCCCTCTTTTCCTCCTCTTTAAAAAATGTGTTAAAACTAATTGGGTCTGAGTTTTCAGGGTTTTGTTTGTTTGTTTATTTGTTTTTTAAATTTTGTTGTTTATTTAGTTGGTTATTTTTGTTTTTGGTTGGTTGGTTGGTGTGCCTGTGTGTTTGAAGCCTCTCTACATAACCCTGGCTGTCCTGGACATCCCTCTCCAGACTAGGCTAGCCTCAAACTCACAGAAATCCACCTGTCTCTGCCTCTTGAGTACTGTTATTTTTTTAAGATTTATTTATTTATTATTATGTATACATTGCCCTGCCCACATATACACCTACAGGCCAGAAGAGGGCATCGGAATCCAATAGAGATGGTTTTTGAGCCACCATGTGGTTGCTGGGAATTGAACTCAGGACCTCTGGAAGAACAGTCAGTGCTCTCAACCTCTGAGCCATCTCTCCAGGCCCTTGAGTACTGTTTTTAAGGGCATCCATCACTATACAAAACACAACTAATTGAGTTTGAAGATATGTATATTTGTTTGTTTAAGATTTATTTATATAGTATTCTGCCCACATGTGTGCCTGCATGCCAGAAGAGAGCACCAGATCTCATTACAGATGGTGGTGAGCCACCATGTGGTTGCTGGGAATTGAACTCATGATCTTTGGAAGAACAGACAGTGCTCTTAATGCTTGAGCCGTCTCTCCAGCCCCATTTGTTTTTTACTAAGTATACAATGTTCTGTCTGCGTGTACACCTGTATACCAGAAGAAGGCACCAGATCTCAGCATAGATGGTTGTGAGCCACCATGTGGTTTTGGGAATTGAACTCAGGACCTTTGGAAGAGCAGACAGTGCTCTTAACTGCTAAGCCATCTCTCCAGCCATGAAGATGTATTTTTAAAGAATATCCTCAATCCTTGAGATCCTTAGTTCCTGGAATGTGCAAAGATGGACCTGGCAAGAATTAAGTCTTAAGGTTCAAAACCTTGTGAGTAGTTGACAGTCTCCCATAAGGGTAGAAGACAGGGTTGTCTGTTGTCTAGGGAAGACATGGCTGTGTTATGAAATCTCTGGGCTTCTCTGGTCATCTAGAGTCATTGGCTTTTCTGCTACTTGTATAATTCCAATCTTTAACAGATAACTAATTTATGTATGAAATTGTATTGGCAAAATGCTAAAGGTGTCTTATGTTTGTTTGTTTTGGTTTTTTGAGACAGGGTCTCTCTGTGTAGCCCTGCTGTCCTGGACCTGCATTGTAGACCAGGCTGGCCTTGAACTCACAATGATCCGCCTGCCTCTGCCTCCCAAGTGCTGGGCTTAAAGCCTGCTAAAGGTCTCTTATGAACAGTCTCATTTTTGTTTGTTTGTTTTGTTTTTCAAGACAGGGTTTCTCTGTGTAGCCTTGGCTATCCTGGAATTGCTTTGTAGACCAGGCTGACCTTGAACTCACAGAGATCTGCCTGCCTCCCCAGTGCTAGGATTAAAGGCATGCGCCACCAAGCCAGGCCAGTCTCAAAATACATAAAGGTACTTTGATAACTCCTTTCCCTGTAAAATGTAATACACAAAGAAAAGCATCCAAAACGTTAAGTGCATAGTCCAAGCAATCATCAAGTACGAAATGCAAGGACATACTGCACAGATGAAGAACATGCTCTAGGGGACTGGGACAGACAGAGCAACACCAGCAGGCTGGTGGCAGGCCTGAGCACTACCTGCCTTCATCATGCTGGTTGTCACATGGAAGAGGCAGGTGGGGAACCCTCTGTGTCACAGAAGGGTCCTAGCCTCCGCCCTGATGGCAAATCATCCCTTCTCCTTTGGTTCACTTCTAAATCTAACACATAAGACCAGAGAAAGCACAGCTTTTCCTCTTGGCACTATGAATGAAGATAGAAGCCCCTATCTCAGCTCTTGACATTAGGTAAAACAAACAAACAAACAAAAACAAAACAAAACAAAAAAAACCACAGGCTCCTTTGGGTAAAGAAGAGAGGAAGTACTCAGGAGATCCCAGAGCAAGCAGAAACAGAAGTTGAGAATTAGTGGAGGGCTGCCACCCAAAACATTAAGATCTCACGATGAAGATAGCATTTACAGGAAATGAGAGAAGCCATTGGCAGGGGCCATCTGGAATCCAGGCATACTGCTGTCAGATAAAACACAAATGACTCAAAAACAATGCATTAAAGTTTAGGCATTGAAATTAATTTGTTTCGCAATGTTAGAGATTAAGCCCAGGGCTTTATAAGATAATATAAATTATTAAAATAGACTCAGAAGGGCTGGAGTTGCGCATTAGTTAAGAGGACTTTCTCTGTTGGGTGTAGTGGCGCATCCCTGTAATCCCAGCACTCAGGGAGACAGAGGCAGGAGGATCTCTGTGAGTTCCAGGCCAGCCTAGTCTACAAGGTGAGACCAGAACAGCCAAGGCTACATAGAGAAACCTTGTCTAGAAAAACAAAAACAAAAATGAAGAACATTTGCTCTTGCAAAGTACCCAACTCTGTTCTTAGCATCCCATGTTGGCTCACAACAATCTTTCACCCCACTTGCAGGGGATCTGTTTTCCTTTTCTGTGTATGTCTGCACAGACATACATGCAAGCAAAGCATTCATACACATAAATATTTAAGAGTTGGCTCAGAAAGAAATGAAAGTCTGAACGGACCAGCTGTTGAGGAAAATAAATTCTAATGGACTGGAAAAGATGATCAAAAATCTTATTCCAAGGGCTGGAGAATGTCTCATTGGTTAAGAACACTGTCTGCTCTTCTAGAGGACTGAGGTTCAATTCCCATCACCCTCATGGTGGCTTCACAACCATCTGAAATCCCAAACTCAGAAAACTCAGTGTTTTGTCTGGCCTCCATAAATTCTGCTTGCATGTGGTGTACAGACATACAATCCAAAGATCCACAACATAAAATAATAAAATGTTCATGATAAAATATGGAGGAAAAACTTACTCTAAGCCCTCAGGAGGCAGAACAAGTAATCTCTAAATTCAAGGCCATCCTGGTCTACCTATGGGTTATAGGACAACCAAGGTTATGCCAGATGGTGGCACATACCTGTAATATCAGCACATGGGAGGTAGAGGCAAGCGGATCTCTGTGAGTTCGAGGCCAGCCTAATCTACTAGCAAGTCCAGGACAACCAGGACTACAAAGAAAAACCCTGTCTCGAAAAAACAAAAAACCAAAACAAAACAAAAGTCTTACTCCTGGCTGACAAGATGGCTTGGTGTGTAAAGTGCGTGCTATTTAAAAACGTGCGAAGACCTGAGTTTGAACTCCCCGGAATCCAAGTAACCCCAGACTGGGTAGCACACATCTCAAACAAGGGCAAGGAATGACACTGAGGTTGTCCTCTGAACTCTACATCTGATCCTTCACCCTTACACACACACACACACATACATGCACATACATACACACACACATATACACACATACACACACATACACACATACCCACATACATACACACATACACACACATACATACACACATACATATATACACACATATACACACACATACACACACACAATTTTAAAGTCTTCCCTGAGTTTTCGGGCCTAGTTGCTAATATTGTGTAAAGTGTCTAGTAAACCTTGAGGACTGTGGGTCGTTTTAGAGTCTAGACCATGGGGAATGTGTCGATATATCACTGTTTGCTTTATAAACAGTATAACCCTCATTGAAAATCTTGCTCAAATTAATTTCCAAATATTGATTCTAAGATTGTAAATACATTATGAAAGGATAAACCCTGGGTTGATTAAAGTCTACTTGATTAAAACAAGTAGGCAAAGGCAAGGGTATTTCCCTGCCTTAATAGGTGAAGGAGAAATCAGATGACCATTTTGATAGATACCAGAGACTGCAGCAGATAAAACGTTTTAATACCTCTCCTGACTTAGAATTTACAAAATCAACCCCACCCAGTTTCAGACAGACAGTGGTGTCTAGTTTCATAAAAGATGAACCAGCAGACATCATAGGAATCAAGTGTCAGGCTTGTCCTATTTCAGTCATAGACTAGGTGAGCGTTCCTACAGACGCCTGCCATTCTGCCTAGTAAGACGGAAGCAGGCATAGACTCAAGTTCTAAAGAAATAAGGCCTCTCTCTCTCTCTCTCTCTCTCTCTCTCTCTCTCTCTCTCTCTCTCTCTCTCTCTCTCTCTCTCTCTCTCGTCTTAAAGATTCCACTGAGTTTCTACTTTCCATCATGCATCATGAGTCACCATTCTTCCAGGTGATGGAAATTTACTGTCTCTCATTTATGGGAGCATTCCCCTTCCTGGTAGCTTTGCCTTCTCCTTTGGGAGCAAGGATGTCACATAGTATCATCAGCTGCAGGGAGGAGAAGCTCTGACCCCTGAGTGTCCGCACTAGTGTTTGGTTGGTTTGGTCTGTTGATTCTAATTTTTTAAAAAATGATTTATTTTTGTGTGTGAGTGCAGGCATGTGTATCAGCCTGACTACAGATACCATACTGTGTGTGTGGACTCAGAAGACACTCTGTTGGTCCTTGTTTTCCCCTTTGTTTGTTGAGGCCACTTCCTTAACCCTGAGTTTTTTGTGGTTTTATTCGTTTGGCTTTTGATGCAGGCTCTGTAGCCCAGGCTATCCTTGAACTTTGCCCTACCTTCCAGGTGCTAGGATCCACACATATAAGAAGCTACTGTTTGCTAACATGTAACTTGTATAGAGTGTACACAGTTTAACTTCTGTGCAGCTCCCTGTTCTAGGCTGAGAATCTGCCCCTCAGCTGCTTCTGCCCCTCAGTTGGACATACAGGAGCATTTGTACCTACAAAGTGGGAATATCTGATAATTTCACAGCCCCTGGACATTCTTCTAGACTGCCGTCAAATCATTCTGCACTTTCAGAGCTATCTCTGCTGCCCAACTGCACCCATAATTTTTAATTTCTTGGAGAAGTGATAGATTTGCTGCCTGTTGGACACTACTGAGAAAAGGCTATGGATCTCTCAAGATTCTGGCTTCCTGGTCTCTCTGGGGTCTCTTGCTTTCCTCCTGACAGCTATAACCCACCCCACATCCCTCACTGTACATTTATGTCAATGTCGTCGGGGCTCCCAGGGCATGAGCACAGAGCTCAGAAACATCTTCCATGTTGGACATTTGCTTCTCATTTTTTTTTTTCTCTCGGAATCTAGAGGCATTTCAGTAGCCTCGTGTGGTTGGTTGGTTTGGTTTTTCGAGACAGGGTTTCTCTATGTAGCCTTGGCTGTCTTGACTCACTTTGTAGATCAGGCTGGCCTCAAAGTCATTGTGATCCGCCTGCCTCCCGGAGTGCTGGGATTACAGGTGTGAGCCACCCCAGCTGGCTTTTGGGGGGCGGGGTTGAGACAGGGTTTCTCTGTGTAGCCTTGACCTGGCCTCACTTTGTAGACCAAGCTGGCCTCGAACTCACAGAGATCCAGCTGCCTCTGCCTCCCAGGTACTGGGATTAAAATGAGCACCACCATGCCCAGCTTTTTTTTTAAAGATTTATTTATTATTATGTATACAGTGCTCTGCCTGCATGTACACCTTCCGTCCAGAAGAGGGCATCAGATCACCTTATGGATGGTTATGAGCCATCATATGGTTGCTGGGAATTGAACTCAGGACCTCTGGAAAAGCAGTCAGTGCTCTTAACCTCTGAGCCATCTCTCCAGCGCCCTAGATTAGTCTTAAGCCATCTGTGGTGAAGAGCCAATACTGTTTCACTTCCATTGGCCCATACTTCAGTGATGTCAGTTAGTCTGGAAATTGTACCCATTGATTAGTTGTGGCACCATCTGGAAAAGCTCATAAAGACTTGCTCTCCATATCTGACAACCCAGCTCAGGGACTTGGGTCAACACTGAGGAACCTGGCATATGGTCACTACTTCATGTGCTGTTCCGAATGTGATAGAGACTTGATGACTTGACTTCCTTTTCCTACATTCTGCTGTGTCACCTCTTCCCTAAGCCAGCAGGCAAGGAACACAACTTCAGTTCTGCCAGGCTAGAAAAAATGGGTCATGAGGTCCCACAGAATAGTGGAAATGAAAACTGTATCATCTAACGTGTCAAGTTTCATTCTTGCTACAGAAATGAGAAGTCCCTAGCAAAGAAAAAGTGAAAACCCAATCACAATTTGTAAGTAAGCCCATTACAGCCCTAAAAAAACAAAACAAAACAAAAAACAAAAAACAAACCAAAAGAGTGTTTTAAAAATCAAAGCCAAGCACAGTGGTGCACACCTTTAACCCCAGAACTCAGGAGGCAGAGGCAGGTGGATCTTTGTGAGTTTGAGGCCAGCCTGGTCTACAGAGTGAGTCCAGGACAGCCAAGGCTACAGAGAAACCCTGTCTCGAAAAACAAATTAACAACAACAAAAAAAAAACCACAGACAAACAAAAATTGGTGATTCTGTGTAGGCAGCTACAGGAGAATCAATAGAAAAGAAGCCTGGAGGGGCAGGTGGATCTCTGTAAGTTCAAGGCCAGCCTGGTCTACAAAGAGAGTCCAGGATAGCCAAGGCTACATAGAGAAGCCCTGTCTCAAAAAAAAAAAAAAAAAAAAAAAGTCTAGACAAGAAGCCCAGGGCTAAAGTGGGGGCTGTCAGTTAGGTATGTGCTACCCAAAGAATTTCAGATGCCTAGAACCGACATCAGATTAAATAAAAATCTATAAAGAAACAAAAATTCATAATAGAGACCTTCTGTGTGTCCCTATGTGGCCACAGAAACCACATTCCTGCAATGCTGGCTATAACTGAGGTACTGGTGTCCTCTCCTCTCCCTTGAATAAATTTCCCTACTACTCTCCTTGAGATCACCTTTCCCTAGGGCAGCTGTGCTGTCGTGTGTGTTCATTTGTGATGTCATCAGTCGGATGTCACCCGCTATGCTCCTGATCTCGGAATCTGGTCTATTTTTCTTCTAACCTTACCACCAGCTGTCACAGTACATACCATACAATATACATAGCTATCTACCGTGTGTCCCCCTTTCTAGAGTGCAATGCGTAGGAGCACACACTTTCCTTAGTTTGCGACACTTCTGATTTCCGAGCCAGCCTCTGTTAAATGTTTGCTGAGAGGAGTAAATGAATCAGAGCATATCTAACATGCGTCTGAACACTCAGCCAGATCATGTCTGTCCAGACTTTGCATCTTACCACCTCTGAAGCATAAGGCCACCCTAGGGTCCTGCTCAAACTAAGGCACCAGCCAAGGACAATACAGGTGGTAAACTTTAAACCCCTACCCAGATCTAGCCAATGGTCAAAACAGTCTCCACAGTTGAGTGGAGAGTGGGATATGACTTTCTCACGTACTATGGTGCCTCACATTTGACCATGTCCCCTGGAGGGGGAGACCTGGTGGCACTCAGAGGAAGGACAGCAGGTTACCAAGAAGAGCCTTGATACCCTATGAGCATATACAGGGGGAGGTAATCCCCCTCAGGAACAGTCATAGGGGAGGGGAATAAGGGGAAAATGGGAGGGAGGGAAGAATGGGAGGATACAAGGGATGGGATAACCATTGAGATGTAACAAGAATAAATTAATTAAAAAAAAAAAAAAAAAAACAAGGCCACAGGGTCTGCCTCAGAACACTCCCAGTCTGTGAGGGAGGGGGTATTTGGGGTGTGCCTGGCATCATGATGAGGTTCTGAAGCATGATGCCACAGAATACCATAAAGCCCGTGTGCTGTGGGTTTTCTCTGTATAGTCTTGGCTGTCCTGGACTCACTCTATAGACCAGGCTGGCCTTGAACTCACAGAGATCCGCCTGCCTCTGCCTCCCAAGTGCTGAGACTAAAGGCGCATGCCACCACTGCCCCGCTGAAAGTATTCTTTTTTAAAATCAGTTTTACTAGCTGAGCGAGGTGGCATGCACCTTCAATTCTCACACTGGGGAAGCAGAGACAAAGCTATCCAAATTCTTGCCAACACACAGGGAGAGATCCTTGGGGGAAAAGAACTAAGCTAAAAACAGCCTGATGTGGTGGCACACGCCTTTAATCCCAGCACTCGGGAGGCAGAGGCAGGTGGATCACTGTGAGTTTGAGGCTAGTCTGGTCTACAAAGTGAGTCTAGGACAGCCAGGGCTGTTACACAAAGAAACCCCATCTCAAAACAAACAAACAAACAAAAACCAAAACAAAACAAAACAAAACCAGGGCCAGGCGATGGTGGCACACACCTTTACTCCCAGCAATTGGAAGGCAGAGGCAGATGGATCTCTGTGAGTTCAAGGCCAACCTGGTCTAGAAAGATAGTTCCAGGCTATCCAAGGCTACACAGAGAAACCCTGTCTCAACAAAACAAAACAAAACAAAAACCAGCAGGAGCAGTGATGGTATACACCTTTAATCCCAGCACCCAGGAAGTAGAGGCAGGTGGACCTCTGAGTTTAAGGTCAGTTTGGTCTACAGAGTGACTTCCAGGACAACCAGGACTATACAGTGAAGCCCTGTTCCAAAACAAAACAAAACAAAAAACCCCACCTAAAACACAAAAATCAGTTTTACAAAGCCAGGCGTGGTGGCGCACACCTTTAATCCCAGCACTCGGGAGGCAGAGGCAGGCGGTTCGCTGTTCGAGACCAGCCTGGTCTACAGAGTGAGTCCAGGACAGCCAAGGCTATACAGAGAAACCCTGTCTCAAAAACTCAAAAAAAAAAAAAAAAAATTAGTGTTACTAGGGTACTCCTGTGCCATAAAATGTGCTCAGTCCTAACTTCACAGCTGTCTGAATTCAGATGTATGCACGGGCATACGTGAGCGCAGGTGTACACTGTGGCCTGTGCATGTGGCAAAAGGCAGCTCACAGGAGTCTGTGTTCTCCTCCTCCCTTGTGGGGTGAGGAGACTCTAGCGTAGCTCAGGCCTGAGCCATGGTGCTGCTCCAACACCAGCCTTTTAAGTTGCAGCTTGGTCTAGTGTTAACATGCAGTGTTGTGCGCTGAGCCTCTGGAACCTTTTCATCTTGCCAAACGAGGTCTCTCCTCAGTCAACACCAATTCCCCCTTGTCTTCCCCAGGGAAAGGATTCTTTTTGAGTCACCCTTGTAAGTGGAACATTCAGGATATTTAAAGAACTCCTGAAAATGATCTCAAAATACAGCTGCTTCCAAAAAGAGCCAGTGAGTCATTCAGGGCTCATGAGAGTGCAAAATTGAAACACACTCCTCAAGTTGACAAAAATTTAGAGGGAATCTGGGACCCGTTGTGCCGAATGCTCCTCTACCTGGGCTTTGAGTGACATGGCCAGAGCTCCATCTCACTCCTTCTGTGTCAGCGTCATCTCCAGCGTCCTCTCCCTTCTCAGAGAGCCCGGGAGCACCACGGCTCATTATTCTGTGTCAGCCTTCCTTTGCCAGTCTTCTTCCTGGCCTTTCCAAACTGCCTGACCTGTTTCCTCCTAGAAACCTAACCAGAGAGGGCTGGGTGGTGGTAGCACATGCCTTTAAGCCCAGCATTCAGGAGGCAGAGGCCAGCGAGGTCCAGGACAGCCAAGGCTGCACAGAGGAACCCTGTCTTGAAATTGAAAAAACAAAAACAAAACAACACACACACATACACAGGAAGGGAAGAAGAGAAGGAAACTCAAGCAGAGGGCTCCTCAGGTCTCTGGTGGGTCTGTCTGAGTCTGCTGGTCACCATGGCCAGAGGAAGGAACCTGTTTCTGAGGAGTGAACTTCAGTTGCCAGGCTGCTTGACTTCTTTCTCAGATCATCAAACATTGGAGGTTGGAGCCAAATTCTCAGGATGCTTCAAGCTGATCTTCATGGCCCTAAGAGCCCCAAGTACACACAACCCAGGGCCTGTCCTGCTTGGCCACCATGGAGTGTGTGTGTGTGTGTGTGTGTGTGTGTGTGTGTGTGTGTGTGCGCGCGCGCGCGCGCGCGCGCGCTTTGCTGCAACCATCTCCATGGGCAGAGAAAACTCCTCAGAAACTACACAATGACAGAGTGACGTTGGTTGGTTTTACTCAGCACTGGACTAAGACAAGAGGCCTGACTGTCCAACATGTCCTCCTTGAAGGTTTTTTGACCTGGGATATGAGAGAGCTTATCATTGCTTAGGAGGATAAAGAGCCCGTGGTAAAGCAGGTAGATGTGCCTGCCATGCAACAAGCTGAGTTTGGCCCCTGAGGCACACAAGGTGGAAGGACAGAACTCACTCCCACAGTTTGTCTTCACACATCCATTTGTGTGCTGTGACACACACACACACACACACACACACACACACACACACGATACCACCTACTGATAGTATGTCATAAATTTATTTTTAAACATTTCTTTCATACACATAATTTCCCATTTATTAAACACAAAAGCAAATTTGCATACTAATATACTTGTATACTGTCTATATAAGGAAGTGTTGGCTGAATGTTCAACACCTCAGATGGAGATGGGCCTCAGTGTTTTTCGGAGTTGATCATTTTTTTTTCTTCTTTTTTTGGTTTTTCGAGACAGGGTTTCTCTGTGTTACAGCCTTGGCTGTTCTGGACTCCCTTTTTGTAGACCAGGCTGGCCTCAAACTCACAGAGATCTGCCTGCCTCTGCCTCCCGAGTGAGTGTTGGGATTAAAGGCGTGTGCCACCATGCACAGCCACTTTAATTTTATAATGCTGAAGTTCCATTTGCATAAATTAGTAACATAAAATGACAAAAATATGTTTAGGGCCATTTCAGAAACTGTTGGGAATTCTCTCCTAATCACCAGTCAAATTAATTTAACATTAATTTGGTTGTTCTTTGTTGTGCTCATGGCCTTCTGAGCTCTGCGCCTCCTGCTTTCGTGGTCTGGTGGCCAACAGCCCTCCAGGGAAGAGGAGACCCACACTGTCTTGAAAAACAAAACACGAGGGGGATGGGTGTAGAGAGTGTCCCGCCATGTAGAAGATCCTAACACGGGCAGTAGAGGACCTAGGTCTTGTGGCTTTCCTATAGCCCAGACATGAGAGGAAGCAAGGGCACAAGTGAGTCAGCACTTTCTTGTTTTACTTTCTGACCAATTAGTGATTTCTTGTTTGATTTTCTGGCCTGATTTCTTTCTTTCATTAAATATTTATTTATTTATTTTATGTATACGAATGCTCTATCTGCATGTACACCTTCAGACCAGAGGAAGGAAGGCACCAGGTCACATTCTAGAAGGTTGTGAGCCACCTTGTGGTTGCTGGGAATTGAACTCAGGACCTCTGGAAGAGGAGGGGGCGCTCTTAGCCTCAGCCATCTCTCCAGTCTCCTGGCCTGACTTCTTGCAGAAGACTCAGAACACATCTGTGTCGGCGCCATGCTGCTGTAATGCCCATCATACTGCTGTGACGTGGAGTTCCCCCAAGAGTTTCGAACAATCATTGCTTCCAGAGCAACCACTGTTCCTCTTTGAGTGATGCAAATTTTAATTGTTATTTTCTGAGTCAGGGTTTCACTATGTAGCCTGTGCTGTCTTTGATTAGGTCGATCTTTCCTGCCTCAGCTTCCTGAGAGCTGGGATTGCAGGCGTTCACCAGGTCCAACTCCAGAATTAAAATGTTTGGTACTTGTGCTGTGGTTAGTTTTCTGTCAAGTGGATACAAGCTAGAGTCATTTGGGAAGATGTGCCCGTAGCCACATCTGTGGGGGCATTTTCTTGACAAAAGATTGATGTAGAAGGTATAGCCCAAGATGAGGCAGTGCCAGCCCTCAGCAGGCAGTCCTGGCCGGTATGAGAAAGCGAGCAAAGCCAGGTGCCATGGCTCATGACTGTAACCCAGCACTCAGGAGGCAGAGGCAGGCAGTCCATCACTGTGGGTTCTGGGCCAGCCTGGTCTACAAAGTGAATCTAGGACAGCCAAGGCTACACAGAGAAACCCTGCATGTATGTGTGTTGAGGGGGTGGGGGTAATAAAGAAAAGTGAGCCATGAAACAAGCCAGAAACTTTGTTTTGAAAAACAAGAAAGAGGGACTGGAGAGATGGCTCAGTGGTTAAGAGCACTGGCTGCTCATCCTGGAGGCCCTGAGTTCAATTCCCAGCAACCACATGGTGGCTCACAACCATCTATAATGAAATCTAGTGCCCTCTTCTGTCTAATACTCTCGTCTGTCATGAAGTCATACATGCAAATACAGTGCTTATATACACAAATAAATAAATCTTAAAAAAAAAAAAAAAGAAAGAAAAGAAAAGAAAAACAAGAAAGAGAGCATGGTGTGGTGGCGCACGTCTTTAATCCCAGCACTCGGGAGGCAGAGGCAGGCAGATCTCTGTGAGTTCAAGGCCAGCCTGGTCTACAAAGCGAGTCCAGAACAACCAAGGCTAATACAGAGAGATCCTGTCTCGGAAAAAAAAAACAAAAAACACCACCAACAACAACAACAAAAAAAGAAAAACAAGAGAGAGAGAGGGTGGGAGAGGAAGGAAGGAAGGAAAGAAAGAAGCCAAGTAAGCCATGAGGAGGAAGCCAGTAAGCAGTGCTCCCAAACGGCCTCTGCTTGATTTCCTGCCTCCAGCTTTCAGCCCTGACTTCCCACAGTGATAACTGGTAATGTGTGTGTGACCTGGGAATAGTGAGATGAAGTAAGCCCCTCCTCCCTAAATTGGTTATGGTTAATGTTTCATAATGCTGCAGAGAAGGAAACCGAACCTGCACACTTATTTTCATTCTTTCTCTCTTTTTTTTCCCTACAAGAGTTTTGTTTTCTTTCTTTCTTGAAATTTAATTATTTTTTTAAAATATTTATTTATTTATTATTATGTATACAGTGTTCTGTCTGCATGTACACCTGCAGACCAGAAGAGGGCATCAGATTACATTATAGATGGTTGTGAGCCACCATGTAGTTGCTGGGAATTGAACTCAGGACCTCAGAAAGAGCAGGTGGTGCTCTCAGCCACTGAGCCATCTCTCCAGCCCCTTAATTATTTTTTTTAGGATTTATTTATTTATTATTTATACAATATTCTGCCTGCATGTACACTGCACACCAGAAGAGGGCACCAGATCTCACTGTAGATGGTTGTGATCCACCATGTGGTTGCTAGGAATTGAACTCAGGACCTTTGGAAGAGCAGACGATGCTCTTAACCTCTGAGCTGCCTCTCCAGCCCGAGTTTTCTTTTCTTTACTGTGGTTAATACTGTCCTAGCTGGCTCTGACCTCCTGGGTCAAGTACCCTTCCTGCCTTAGAGACCCCTCCCCACTCCAGTAACTAGGACTACAGGATCTCACCACTACCGCCAACTATTCAATTTTTGCTTTTTCGTTGTGTTTATTGACAAATGCTGTAAAACCATTTACAGTGCTAAGTGATCACATACTCCACTCTCCTAACAGTGTTTTTGTATTACACTCCAGTCTTTGTCAGTGAGACTTTTGTTTATGTGTGTGAATGTTTTGCCTACGTGTATATATGTGGAACATAGGCATGCCTGGTGCCCTCAAAGGTCAGAAGGAGAGGTTGGGGTCCCTAGAACTGGAGATAAGAGTGTTTGTGAGCTACCTTGTGGGTGCTGGGAATTGCACCCAGGTCCTTTGCAAGAGTAACAAGTGCACTTAACTGGAGAGTACTGATGGGACTTATTCTTGAACGTTTTAGAATCATAGTTTACATGCTATTCTTCATACCTTTTTTCTTTGTTTGTTTTTCGAGACAGGGTCTCTCTGTGTAGCTTTCGCTGTCCTGAACTCACTTTGTAGACCAGGCTGGCCTCAAACTTACAGTGATCCACCTGCCTCTGCCTCCCGAGTGCTGGGATTACAGGCATGCACCACCAGGCCTGGCCTTCATACAATTTTTTAAAAAGTATTTCCATGAAAAAATTAAAAAGTATTTCTAAGCCAGACAGTGCTGGCACATGCCTTTAGTCCCATCACTTGGGAGGCAGAGGCAGGCAAATCTCTGAGTGCGAGACCAGCCTGGTCTATAGAGTGGGTTCCAGGACAGCTAGGGGTACACAAAGAAGCCCTGTCCCAAGAAAACAAGCAAATTAAAAAAAAAAAAAAAGAAAGGAAGAGTGTTTCTAGGCTGTTTGGAAGTTTCAATAGTCATAAATTATTTTGAAAGAAGCTGGGCATGGTGGCTCACATCTGTGATCTCAGCACTCAGGAGGGAGAGGCAGGCGGGTCTCTGTGAATTCAAGGTCAGCCTGGTCTACAAAGTGAATCCAGGATAACCAAGGCTACACAGAGAAACCCTATCTCAAAAAACCAAAATAAATAATAATTATTATTATTAGTAGTATATTGTTATTATTATTATTTAATTGAAAGAATAAACTTTTAAAATATTTTGAAATTACTAGCCCTCTCATAACTTTCTCCCTATCTAAATACTTCTATTTATCAAGCGTAGATAAGTTACCTAAGACGTGTGTACATGCCTCAGACATCTATATGTCTACATATTTCTTTCTCTAAATGCAGATATTATTGTCTACATTCATTGTGCTATGTATCTGTGACTGTACTTATTTATTAATTATTATTACAATGTACTTATTATTTATACAATATTCTGCCCGCATGTGCGCCTGCCTGCCAGATCTCATTACGGACGGTCATGAGCCACCATGTGGTTGCTGGGAATTGAACTCGGGACCTTTGGAAGGGCAAACAGTGCTCTTAACCTCTGAGCCATCTCTCCAGCCCCCTATCACTATACTTATAAATCCATACTCAAATCCCATCTTTCTCCAGGTCCGGAGAACCACACCCCTTGCTGCATGTGTTCCGTGTGTTTTGTGCCGTGGACTATCCCGGCCTTTCATTAGACGGTGTACAGCTCAGTGGTGCACAGTTTCTGAGGTGAGACATTCACTCATGATGAGGAAAAATGTATTCCCACTGTCAAGTCTCACCGTTATTTCTGAGGCGTCTAGAAGGTGGGTCATCTGTGTTTTCGCACCTCCTCACAATCACTCTCCTGCTTTCCACCTAGAAATAGGGCCTCAACAGCTCCTGGAAGACAAAAACAACCAATAGGAACGCCCAGGCACCTTCTGAAAAGGCGCTGTTCTCCCGCCGCATTCGCTCCAAAGCAACGGCACAAACAGAAACAAAACACAACAGAGAGGCACGGGGCAGGAGTGAGGTGGGAGCAGAACATGTCGGGCTATTCACAGGGAACGAACAAAAATCTTTTTATGCAAAGATCTCTTGAGTCTTCACCCACTCCATAATTAAACCCTGCTTCTTGCTTACATCTGCATGAGTGGAACCCCCAGCGGCTGTCTGCCAGCCGTTAGTGCCCCTGGAGCTGGAGGGGGGCTGATGGGGAGAGGTGGGGGAGGGGGCTGGGCGGCTGGCATTCTCAGGTGATTAAGAGCTTAGTCGCTTTTCTGCTTGTCTGCTCCTACAGTGCAAGCACTAACAGTTGCTAGTGTGTATCTGTGTGTGTGTTTAAGATTTATTATTTATTATTATGTACACAGAGCAGTGACCCTCTTCAGGGAGAACTTATTCTTTTCATTCATCGGATGACAGTTGAGAAGCCAGCACTGGAGAAGCAGGTCTCAAACTCCTGACTCATACAGGCCCTTGGGAGGTAATGTGTAAGGCCAAGCTTCCTGAGGACCATGATTTCTTGTGGATTTCAGCGATTAGTGACAGGAGGAAGCCTTCCCGATGGGATTCCTGAGTTTGAGAGAGTATCTCTTAAGAATGTCAGGGTCACGCATCTCAGGAGGAAATGTAGACCAGAACAGTGGCCACACTGCATACATGCAGCAAAGGAGGAAGTCCCAGAAAATGACTCAGCTCAAGGCTTCTGGAAGGAAGAGGGCTGATGGGGTGCCTTCACTTCCGGGTGAGTGTTAAGGATGGATGTGCTAATGTCCTGGGCATAAGTATTTCAACACACAAAATGAGTGGTTATAAGATGTAGCAGGGCCAGGCGGTGGTGGCGCACACCTTTAATCCCAGCACTCGGGAGGCAGAGGCAGGCGGATCGCTGTGAGTTCGAGGCCAGCCTGGTCTACAAAGTGAGTCCAGGACAGCCAAGGCTACACAGAGAGACCCTGTCTTGAACAACAAAACAAAAGAAAAAGTAGGAGAAGGGGCCCAGGTGTGGTGGCACACATGAGTGATTGGGGTCCAAAATGGTCGGAAAAGGACACCAGATACCCTAGAACTGGAATTAAGGATGCTTGTGAACCACCATGTGGTTGTTAGGAATCGAACCCGGGTCCTCTGCAAGAGCAGCAAGTGCTCATCACCAACCGACCGCTAAGCCATCTTAACTGAGGGATTGCCTTGATCAGACTGGACTGTGGGCATGTCTGAGGGGCCGTTTTCTTGATTGCTAATTGATGTAGGAGGCCAGCCCACGGTGGGCAGTATCATTTCTAGGTGGTTGGTACCAGATGTATAAGAAACCTCGCTGCGCCGAAGCTAGGGAGCGAGGCAGTAAGTGGGGCTCCTCCATAGGTTTTGGTCAGGGTGGTCATGGTTGGGAGAGAGAGAGGTGTGGAGGGGTGCGGGGGGCGAGAATGTGAATATACTGTTAATGCTTTTGTCTTTTTACCCTCCTGGGATACAGACGGGTGTGGTGGCGCACACTTTTTTTTTTCTTTTTCTTTTTCCTTTTTTTTTCCAGATAGGGTTTCTCTGTGTAGCCTTGGCTGTCCTGGACTTGCTTTGTAGACTAAGCTAGCCTCAAACTCACAGTGATCTCCCTGCCTCTGCAATTAAAAGCCTCTGGGATTAAAAGTGTGCGCCAAACACGCCTGGCCTTGCTTTGATTTTTTTTTAAAGACAGGCTCTCACTATACAGCCTAGGTTGGCCCTGAACTAACTATGTAGTCCAGGCTAGCCTTCAAACTCAAGACTCACCACCATACCTAACAATACTTCTCATTTTAAAGAAATGCACTTTGGCCAGGGAGTGGTGGCGCACACCAGCCCTTGGAAAGTAGAGGCAGGCAGATTGCTGTGAGTTCAAAGCCAGCCTAGTCTACAAAGCGAGTCTAGGACAGCCAAGGCTACACAGAGAAACCCTGTCTTAAACACCCCCACCCCCCAAAAAAGAAAGGAAAAGAAAAGAAAGAAAAGCTCTTTGCTCCTGCACATCTCCTCCTCCAGAATGCTCAAGAACTCTAGGAGGAGAAAGAAGTACTTCACTTCCATCAGGAGAAGACAATGAGTGTCTTCCAAAGAATGACTCACCTTGCTTGGCTGGATGAGTGGTCTGAGGCCAGAGCCTGGGACTTGGCTGGGCAGTCCCAGCCCCATCCAGGAAGCAAGACAGTGTGGCAATGCTGTGTCGCCTACTTGGTTTATTGGACTTGGCTGACCTGAGCATGACTAAGCAAGGCTGTGAGATTTCCCAGTGTGTGCCAGTGTGGAAATGGGGACCATATAGTGGTAATGCATGAGCAGAAAACTCCAGAACCTAGAGCTTTGGGCAACTCCCCTTAGATGGCAGCTTCTGAGGCAGCCTCGGGCCTATCAGCCCCTGCTTCTCTGATTTCCTCAGCCTCCCCCTGCCCCCACTCCATTATAACATTGGTGGTCTCCAGAGAAGCCCTGGTCTGTCCCACACTGTGGTCTCTAACATGGCAGGGTGTGGTCAGTACCCTAAACAGCCAGTGAGTCAGAGTCTGTGTGTGGACTGGTCACTTCCTGTCCTTGGTGTGCCCCAAGCTAGAGCCAAGCTTTAGATGTGGAGATGTTAATACAGATGCTGCTGCTACAGTTGAACATGCCCAGGTGCTTTTACCCAACTCTTTGGCAAGTTATAAATTTCCGCATTAACTGCTACCTAGCGAAAAAACAAGTTTCTCTGACCAAAGTTGAGATCAATCTATGGATATTTAGAGGGCAATTTGACAGCTTGTCTCTTTAACATAACAACAGTAAGGTCCCCACTTCCCCCACCCCCCCAAGGCCTATAATCTCCTCAGTCTTGGGACTTTTGATCACATTTAAAGTACCTTACATGAAATCCCTCCTGTAAAGGAGGCCTCTTGTCTGATGAGAAAACAGTTCGTTACCCCATAATTGTAATGCCGCGATTGTACCAGTGGGCACATCTAGTCAGATATGTTGGTATTGGAAGTGTGCAAGGACAAGTGCTAGATGAGATCACTGCTCTCTTTTCTCCTCCGGCAGCACGCACAGCACCTGCTGGCATGATATAAGCTGGTCAGCAGGAAGGGCGTTTCCTGGGCAGTCAAGGCTGATTTTGCTGTGTCATCCACAGTTGCTTGCTTTCTCTTTCTCCTCTCATTCTTTCTCTCTTTCTTCTTTCTTTTTCTTGTGATAGTGTATCAGATATCCCAGACCGACCTCAAATTCACTATGTAGCTAAGGATGACCTTGAACATCTTATCTTTAACCCTTAAGTGCCAGCATTACAGACATGTGCCATGGTGTCCAGCTTCGGGGAGTGCTGGAGACTGAACCCAGGGCATTGTGCATGCTAGGTGAGCACTGCTGCAGCTGAGCCGCATCGTTAGTCCCTGCCTCACACTTTCACAAGTATTTACTCTGTATTTCCTTAAGTGAGTTAGTACTTGGCTTGATTGATGACATTTATTCTGGAGATTTCAACCTAGAGACATCTGCTGTTTTAGTGGCGCCTGGTTGTACTTTTTTGTTGTTTGTTTTCTTGTTATTCACTTCCTAGTTCTGTGGACTGAGCCCTTTACTCACCAAAGGGCCACAGTGCTCAGTGTCCCTGCGGATGTGCATTCTCCTGAATGCCACTTTGAGTATATGGCCCAGGTTTCTGACACAAAGCTCTCCAGTTATGTTTATTCCAGAGTAGTTCATACTTTGTGCAATTTCCCTAAAAGTGCTGAGAAGAAACATTTGTCTCCTCTGGGAGGAGCCTCTAATTGTTCATCCAATACCAAGTGCTCGGCGCTGAAGTCATGTACACACAAGCAGCACTTAAGGGGCTCAGCAGGGTGTATATATATGTATATACATGTAACAATAATAATAAAAGAGGCAATCAATGTGAGGGGAGGGGAGTAGGGGAGGGGCTGAAGGTAGGACAAGGAGAGGGAAATGTAATTATATTTTAATTTTTTAAAATTGCCAAAAATGCTGGGCAGTGGTGGTGCACACCTTTAAATCCAGCACTCAGGAAGCAAAAGCAAGCAGATATCTGTGTGAGTTCGAGGCCAGCCTGGTCTACAGAGCAAATTCAGGATAGCTAAGCCTAGACAGAGAAACCCTGTCTTGGAAAACCAAAAACCAAAACTCAAAACAAGCAAACATACAAAAACATTTGCTAATCTAAAAGCATATATAATATTTTAGGAAAGGACCCAGGTATAAGGTTACCTTCTAATAAAATTGCAATGTAAGCCTGGCATGGTGGTACATACCTTTAATCCCAGCACTTGGGAGGCAGAGGCAGGTGGATCTCTGTAAGTTCGACGTCAGCCTGGTCTATAAAGTGAGTCCAGGACAGCCAAGGCTACATAGAGAAACCCTGTCTGGAAAAAGTATATATATATATATGTGATTCTGGGGACCAAGCCCCTGCCCCCGGGGCTTTGTGCATGCTCAGAAAATGTTCTAATCCCTCTGTAATTTTAATCTGTCCATCTCGTCTGTTCTGTGGTCCTGCCACACCCCAAGACATTTTAGGTCCTTATTCCAGGATGTCCCATTAAATGTTTCTCAGCCATTTCCCAGGGACTCCTGTAGAAGTAGCAAGAACAGTCCTCACTTAGAGAGCTTTTAGACCTCTGGGACCTTCTTTATTCATATGTCCTGCCTCCCCTCACCTCCACTTACTCCCCCCCCCCACCTCCGCTTACTGCCTCCCCCTCACCTCCGCTTACCTCCCCCTTACCTCCGCTTACTTCCCCCCACCTCTGCTTACCCCCCCACCTCTGCTTACCTCCCCCCACCTCTGCTTACTTCCCCCCGCCTCCGCTTACCTCCCCCTCCCTTCGCTTACCTCACTCTCACCTCCGCTTATAAGCATCATACATTGAGACAGGCAGGGAAGAGCCTAGGCCAAGTCAGCTTTCACACCAGGACAGCTTCTGTAAGCATTCAACACCCCAGGGAAAGCTTGAGTCTCCACACCCCTCAGCCATGTCTATGAAGCCAACATGGTAGGGGGTGGTAGACCTTCCCCCAGGCCCTGGACACTGTGCTTCCAAGTCGCCCTTTTCATACTCAAACCATAAGTAAAAGTCCCAGGCCAGCATGCTGTGTTTCATAGAACACCAGCTCTTTAGGTATTAATAGGTAATAAGCAGACAGTATTTTGTTTTAACTGGTAGCATAAACAAAGAGAAAATGGCGTCTTCCTTCTCTTTCTTTCTTTTCTCAAGACAAGGTGTCTCTGTGTAGCCTTGACCATCCTGAAACTCATTCTGTAGACCAGGCTGACCTTGAACTCAGATCTGCCTGCCTCTGTCTCCTGAGTGCTGGCATTAAATGTGGGGACCACAAACACATGGCAAGAAACTTGTTTCTTTAGTGAATACTTAGGGAACTACAGTTTCTTGTGTGTAAACTCAGTTACTAGGAAAAGAAAAAGTGCCGGGCAGTGGTGGCACATGCCTTTAATGACAGCACTTGGGAGGCAGAGGCAGGTGGAACTCCATGAGTTCGAGGCCAGCCTGGACTACAGAGCCAGTTCCAGGACAGCCATGGCTGTCACACAGAGAAACCTTGTCTCGAAGAAACCAAAAAAGAAGAAGAAGAGGAGAAAAAGCATGGAGAGTTTCTCAAGCAAGTCTGGAATAGTATCTTGTAGAAGACTAGTACATGTCCCAGAACAGACCCTCTGCCATGCTGCCCAGGACCCTATGTGCAAAAGGACTTTGTCTCAATCAGATTTTATTTCATGCAGTTGATAGTCTCTCTCATTTCACCCTCTCAGTGTGTTTGCATCCTAGTTGGGTAATACAGCACCATCAAGAGCGCCTCTAGCTGGATGTGGTGGCGCACGCCTTTAATCCCAGCACTCAGGAGGCAGAGGCAGATGGATCACTGTGAGTTCGAGGCCGGCCTGGTGTACAAAGTGAGTTCAGGACAGCCAGGGCTACACAGAGAGACCCTGTTTCGAAAAACAAACAAACAAACAAAGAGCGCCTCTGGTACTGATTTTTCTCTGCAAATCAAATCAGCCTGTGTCCTTATGTTATGCACAGACAAGTGCTTGAAAAAAAAAGCAGGACAAAAGAAAAAAGAAAGAAAAGCAGGGCCAGGGAGGTCCTTTGTACTGTACAGTTGGCTCTGATTCCTTAACAAGTCTACCTTATTATGAATTTATTGAAGGGATGTAGCTCCCTTACAACCCGACTACCCTAAATAGGAGGGAAAGGAGATTAAGGAGAACAAGTATGAAGCCTTCTGGGTATCAGTTCCGTGGGGGCAAATCCTCTGGCGTAATTCTCAGGAGTGTAGCAGACCCTCTATGGGACAGAAGAAGCCGCACCGCCTGTGGATGGAACCTGGAGCGCTGTACCGAGCTTGCAGCTCACTGGTGAAGCTTCCAACCCCACACTATCAGGCCAGAACCCCCTCCAGGTCCTCAGTGCCTTTCTCCTCCTAATCCACGGGCTTTTCTGCAGTCCAATACCCTGGACAGAGCCTGTCTTTTGTCTTGGGCTGAAACTTCCTCTCCCCCTCTCTCTGAGTCTTTCTAAAATCTTTATCTCAGTGGGGGCTTAGCGGGGTCAAGCCACCCAAGACTGCTTTCACCTTGGGCCCAGTCTAAGGCAAGGTTACTTTCTTCCCACACTGCACCACTGACACAGGGAGGGCATGCATCTTATCCCACAGAGTGGCTTAGGTGGGGATGCCACAGCAGCACTTCTCCGGTGCTCCCCCCCCCCCCATACAGCGCGCCTTGGAACTTCTCAGATAGCAAGGTAGGAGAGCACTGTGTTGACAAGGGGCAGGGGCTATCTCTTTTCACCGTGGGAAAGAGTGCCACCATTAATTGGCGTTGTCTGTGAAGAGCTGGGCTGTGAACAGCTGCTGTCTCTATCTTTGCCTTTAGTAGTGTCTCTTCCTTAAATATGCCATATTCCACGGTGGGTTATTTGTAGCATAAACCATTATACAGTCATGGAAATCAATGTTCTTTGTTATGGTTTGAATCTGAAATATCATTCTTAGCCTCATGCTCAGAATGTCTGTGTCCTGCTGGTGGAACTGTGGGATCTTGGGGATGTATGGAATCCTAAGGAGGGAGGACATGGCTGGCAGCAGTGGGACACTCGGGATGGGCCTTTTAAGGTTGTGAGCACCTCTAGACTTATCCTTGCTCTCTGTTCTCTTCTTTCTGGTCCACTGATGTGACACTGCCACCATAGAAATGACCTCTGCCTGCCTTCTCTACCCTGCATAAGCAAGTGCAGTTAAACCAACAAACTAGACTACTCTGTGGGTAGAGAGAAAAGTTTATTGGAAGAACAGACTTCTGGGCTGCCTCTGAGAATGGAGGATATCAGCTTGGTGGGAAAGCAAGCAGATTTTGTATGATAGTCAGCAAGGTGGGGGCCTTTGAGCTGATGCTGGCTGTTTGGATTAACCCGGGACCAGATGCCCATTGGAGACAGACATGGGAAGCGGTGGCTTTGCTGGAAAACAAAAACCCACTTCACAAGACTCCTGAGGACCACCGCTGTGTTTAAGTTTCTCTTTATTCAATAATAATTCCTCTGTTTACTTGGTCATGTCATTTTTGTCCTAGTGACCTACTTCTGGCAGCTCAGACCCACCCCCTAAATGGTCTACAGTTTCCCAACATAGGGCAACAAGCTGGATAATAAATATTCCAAGATGAATTTGTAAGGGACATTTCAAGTTCAAAGCCTAATATTGTGCCCTGGCTCCCAAAGGGTTATGGCCACTTCATGATGTGTCGGGTCCCAGCCCGCAGGAAAATTTGAATCAGGGTTCACCTGAAAGAGGGAGTGGGGATTGAAAGTAGGGTACAGAGACGTGAGAAATTACGAATCAAGTCAGGAAATTTCTGATCAAGATTCACTTTATTGCCGACTAGCAGGAACATATATAGAGCAGGGTCAATAGGATCTATTCTTATCTCACTCACCCTAGCCCCTGGGCGAGAATGCAATAGCCTAAATCACTCCTGTAGAACTTCCTAGTTCTCTGAGTAGTTCCCTGTAAGAACTTCCTAGATCCTCTGGGTGGTTCCAAGTTGAGACTTCTCTACTTCTTTTAAAGGTAAATAGTCCAAGGATAGCCTAGAACACAAGCCCTCGTGGTGAGGTAAAGGTCAGCAACTCGAAGGTCACAGCATACAGCCTAAGCACAGGATTTCTGACATGGCAGAATTTGGCATGGCTTCTTCCCACAATGATGCATATGCGTTTAATCTAATTTAAACCTTTCTGAAGTTTTACCAGTCCTGACATTACTCAAAAGTCCTCAGTTAAGGAATAATGAGATGGTTCAGTGCGTAAAGGACATTCTACCATGCCTGATGACCCGAGCTTGGTCCAAGGGACCCACATGGTGGAAGGAGAGAACAGACTCTCCCAAATTGTCCTTTGACCTATACTCAAGCACCACGACATATATACATAAACCAACCTCCACTGCATACATGCATATATAAAATGCATATGAAAAAGTTTCAAGTTAAGGCCTAGAGAGATGGCTGACACAAACCTGGCAAAGCAGGTATTAAACCCTAGAGTGCCAGTTTGGCAACTGAGACATGTGTTGGCACCGGCTTAGCAAGCCCAGAGCACTCCCCTCCCCCACCCCTATCCTTACCAGCTTGAGTTGTGCTTGGTTTTGTCATCTTGGCCATTCTGACTGACTGTGGGAATATGAAATCCCAAAGTAAGACTGTTGTGGGCGGGGGGGGGGCAGGGGGTTGTTTTGTTTTGTTTGAGACAAGGTCCCTCCACGTATTCCTGGCTGTCTTGGAACTTACAATGTAGACCAGGCTGGCCTAAAACTCAAGAGATCTGCCAGTCTCTATCTGCCTCCTCAGGGCTCGGATAAACTATGTGTGCCGCCATGCCAGGCTTCAAAACAGTTTTAATTTGCATTTCCCTGGTGTTTCCACCATGTTCTTATAAGTCTGGGTTGAGTTCTTCATAACCCTTTTATCTCTGTGAACTGTAATCCCTTAAAACCAACAGAGGTGGTAAACACAAAGTTTTGCTGATAGCTTAAGTATTAGCTAGGTCCCTTTGAACTACAGCCAGAGAGGCTTCTGGGGTATATAGCTGAACCCAGGAAAATACTCTGCAGATGGCCAGTTCCACCAGCATTTTAAAGGAATGTTTTTTAAATGGAGACTATTTTAAAGGAATGGCTCCTAAGTGCCTGTTTAGTTTTACACACCCTGCAGCCACCAGTGGGTGTGGTCTTGCTGTCACAACCATTTTCTATTGTCCCGGGGCAAAGTTTACAGGATCTTAGCAGCACTAACTGCCTCAGCACCATAGCAGTGGCATTTGCACTGATTTGTCTATGACTTTCTGCTCACCTTCTATGGCCCAAACTGAACATTTTTCAAATCTTTTTGTTCCACTTTCTGCTCCAAATTCTCACTGTAGTTCTGTTTTGTTTTGTTTTTCGAGACAGGGTTTCTCTGTGTAGCCTTGCCTGTCCTGGACTCGCTTTGTAGACCAGGCTGGCCTCGAACTCACAGGGATCCGCCTACCTCTGCCTCCTGAGTGCTGAGATTAAAGGCTTGCGCCACCACGCCCAGCCTCACTGTAATTCTGGCTAAAACCAGCCAATAAAAACTATTCAACAGTCTGAAATCTATGCTGCCTTAAAATTTACTCTGTCAAAGTAATTAGTACTTTCTTTTTAGTTTTTCTCTCTTATTTTGTTTTGGTTTTTTTTAAGACAGGGTTTCTCTGTGTTGCCTTGGCTATCCTGGACTCACTTTATAGACCAGGCTGCCCTTAAACTCACCAAGACCTAAGAATGCTGGGATTACAGGCATGTGCCACTGTGCCTGGTTTAGTACATTCTTTCTTTCTTTCTTTCTTTCTTTTTTTTTTTTTTTGGTTTTTCGAGACAGGGTTTCTCTGTGTAGCCTTGGCTATCCTGGACTCACTGTGTAGACCAGGCTGGCCTCGAACTCACAGCGATCCACCTGCCTCTGCCTCCCGAATGCTGGGATTAAAGGCGTGCGCCACCACGCCTGGCTCAGTACATTCTTTCTTAATGAAGCTTCTTTTCAAAATGTTCAGGACAGAGACAAGTTCTTTTCCAGAATATAACAGGAGTGGTCTCTAGTACAAGTCCTAGTGGTCCTTCTCCCCATCTGAAACCTGGTGAACTTGGTCTTCTTGTCTATATAATAATAATAATAATAATAATAATAATAATAATAATAATAATAATAATAATAATAATAATAATAATAATAATAATAATAATAATAGTTATTATTATTTGTTGTTGTTATTAGCTCAATTTTCTTAACAACTATATTTTATTATGAACTTATTAAACAAGCCTACCTCTCTTAAAACCGGACTAACCCAAACAATTGGTAAAGGAGATTGAAGAACACAATAATGAAACCTTAAAGGTTCTGGTGGAACCTGGAATAACCGGAACCTGAAGCCTCAGCCGGAGTCCAAAGCCTTGAAGCCTTCTCTGGACCAGTTCTTTCTGGGAGCATCTTTGGAAGTGTTGATGAATGGTCAAAACAACCTCAAGTCCTCTCTCTCAAGCTTCTTGTTTTGGGCTCATATATATATATGTACCCTCTTAGAGTCTCTACTAGGATGTTTTCAGCTGGCAACATCCAAGCTCCACCACAAAGTGGTTCAACTTCTAAGGGGACAAACATCCTATTCTCTCACTAGTCTGTTCCCAATCCCACACTTGGGATCAACACAAAAACATGGTTATCTCTCCTACATATGATGATGATGCCGATGATGATGCCGATAATGATGCCGCCATGTGTGTGCCTGATGGTGCTACAGAGCAAATATGTGGAACTCAGAGGATAATTTGGTAGAGCCAATTCTCTCCAAATACCTTTTTTATAGGTTCTGAGGATTAACCCTGGGTCTTTAGACTTGCAACATGGTAAAGGGCCTTAATCCACCAAGCCTTCTTTCTGGCCTCAGGCTTTTAATTTTTTGCTTTTCTTAAAAAAAATATTTTAATTCAGGGGATGGAGAGATGGTTCAGAGGTTAACAGAACTGTCCTGAATTTGGTTCCCAGCAACCACATGGTAGCTCACAACCATCTATAATGAGATCTGATGCTCTCTTCTGGCCTGCAGACACACATGCAGGCAGGATACTGTATGAATAATAAATAAATAAATCTTTTAAAAAATATTTATTTTTAATTTTCGTGGATGTGTATCTGTCTGCATGAATTTATGTGGACCACAAGCATGTAGATGCCCATGAAAGCCAGAAGAGGGTCTTAGATCCCCTGGAACTAGAGTTACAAGCAGTTGTTTAAATGCAGTGTGAGTACTGGAAACTGAACCCAGGTCCTCCGGAGAAACTACTCTTAAAACTGAGCTATCTCTCCAGCCCTTCACATCTTTGTTTTCTTTAATTTAATTTAATTAGAGTTTGTGTTTGTGTGTGCACACACATCGTAGTATACATATGAAAGTCAAAGAACTTTTGGAAGTCAGTTGTTGTCACATTTCCATTGATATCCTGAATTTTATTTTTCCAGACAGAGTTTCTCTGTGTAGTCTTGGCTCTCCTGGACTCACTTTGTAGACCAGGCTGGCCTCGAACTCATATTAAGCCACCTGCCTCTGCCTCCTGAGTGCTGGGACTAAAGGCATGAGCCAGCATGCTTGGCATGACATCCTGAATTTTTCTTATTATTTTATGTGTATTGATATTTTGCCTGCATGTATGTCTGGATCCCCCGGAGCTGGAGTCAAGAGACAGTTGTGAGCTGCCTTGTGGGTGCTGAGAATTGAACCTCAGTCCCCTAGGGGAGCAGCAAGAGCTTTTAACCACCGATCCATCTCTCCAGTCCTGACATCCTGAATTTTTAAGCTCCCACTGAATTGTGCATGTGATGTGTAGTTACAGCATTCTTGGTGTGTGTGTGTGTGTGTGTGTGTGTGTGTGTGTGTGTATGTGTGTGTGTGTGTATGTGTGTGTGTGTGTGTGTGTGTTGTCCATATCTGCAAACTCTTCCACATTCCTCCTGAAAAAATTCCAAAAACTAAAAAGCCAGCTAGTCCAGCCTTCTCACAGCAACAGCCCACACCCGCCTCTGCCTCCTGCGTGCCACCATTAGTGCCAGTTTTCTACATCAGTTACTGTAGTATCCTCTTCATCAAAAACCCTGCGAGAAACAACTTAATGTAAGGGGAGGGGCGAGGGTTATTGTAACGTGCTAGGGAGCCTGAGGCAGGAAGCTTATGAGTTAGAGGCCAGCTCGGGCTACATAGCAAGATCTGGCTGGCCCAGTACATACGATACAGAGAGGTCAGTGTCAAACACAAGGCAAGACTGGAGTGTCTGGGGATGCAGGCCAGTAGTACAGTGTGTGCTTAGCACATGACAAGGCCTGGGTCTGACCTCCATCACAAAAAAGAAAACGAGAGAGGGGGAAGATTGGAGACCGGATGCTTCACTCCTCTCATCAGTGAAAAGAATGATGAGCTCACACAAGCCCAGTGCTGACACAGCTCTGGGGCATCGGGACATTTCACACTGCTGGTAGGAAAATAAACTGGTCAGAGAACTGTCTGGTAATGACATTAATATCTAAGACGTTTCCACTCTACAGCCAAGTAACTTTGCTTCTGGGAACACACAGGAGATAAACTTGGGCACATGTGTCCCAGGCCTCTGTGGGCGAAGGCACTTGTCCTCAATCCTAACCTGAGTTGAATCCCCAGGTACCACATAGTGGAGAGAACCAGCTCCTGCAGGTTTTCTTCTGACCTCCACATATACACTGTTGCATACTAAATATAATTTTTTAAAAAGATTAAAGCAGGCATGGAAAGGTGACTTAGTGCTTAAGATCACTCATTGTTATTGCTAGAGACCCAGGATGGATTGCCAGCACCCACATGGTAGCTCACAACTACCTCTGTAACTCCAGGTCCAGGGGACCCAATGCTTTTTTGTTTGGTTTTTCAAGACAGGATTTCTCTGTGTAACAGCCTTAGCTGTTCTGGACTCTCTTTGTAGACCAGGTTGGCCTTGAACTCACAAAGAGTCCACAAAGATCCGCCTGTCTCTTCCTTCGGAGTGCTGGGATTAAAGGAATGGGCCATCACTCCTGACATGCTTTTTTTTTTTTTTTTTTTTAATTGTATACAAGGATACCTGCATACCAGAAGAGGTCATCAGATCACATTACAGATGGTTATGAGCCACCATGTGGTTACTGGGAATTGAACTCAAAACCTTAGGAAGAGTAGCCACTGCTCTTAACCACTGAGCCATCTCTCTGGCCCTGATCTAATACTTTCTTCAGCCTTCCTTAGGCACTAGGTATACAAGTGGTACACATACACATAAGGCAGGCAAAACATTCATCTATGTAAAATAAATAAACAAGAAAATAAATCAATAC
The DNA here is from genome assembly GCF_903995435.1 of Acomys russatus. Lineage (NCBI taxonomy): Eukaryota > Metazoa > Chordata > Mammalia > Rodentia > Muridae > Acomys > Acomys russatus. The sequence goes on along the minus strand of NC_067140.1, from coordinate 68,034,589 downwards.
AAAAATAAAGTTTTAAAAAATGAAAATACAGCCAGGCGTGGTGGCGCAGGCCTTTAATCCCAGCACTCGGGAGGCAGAGGCAGGCGGATCGCTGTGAGTTTGAGGCCAGCCTGGTCTACAAAGTGAGTCCAGGATGGCCAAGGCTACACAGAGAAACCCTGTCTCAAAAAAAAAAAACAATAAAAACAAAAAAAAAAGCCAAAAAAAAAGAAAATACAAAGGCTGATTTTTCTAAAGCTTAAAAGGAATTCCAAACTTGTGGTTGTTTATTACATTGTCTTTGCCTTGCACACGTCCACACATGTGCACCCTTACATGTAATCTGACTCTCTGTGGGTGTGGAGAGACCATTAGGTAGGAGAAGGACTAAGATAGCCAAGAAGCTTTCTTGGACAAGAAGGTGTTAAGTCTCAAACCCTGGGACAAATGGCTGAGGTGCCTTTTTAACATATCAAAGTGGACCTGGCCACCAGGTTCTCCCAGCATCCCTCAGTCCCTACCTGTTGCATGGTTTGGCTGTCATACGCTGCCATACACCTGAACTCTCCGGCCCAGAGATTGGGCTACCCATCCCCCAGAGGCTCTGCCCTATAAAATCCAGCCCTTTGGGTTACCCACCCCTTTTGTACCTTTGCCCTCTTGGCTGCTGCACCTGGTTTCCTCACCCCCCCCCCCCCATCATCCCAGCCACTCCCCTCACATGGCCCAGCTCGGTCTGGTCATGTCCACTCTGGACTCTCCCCGATGTCTCTGCCTACTCTCTCCCTGTTATTGACTCTGAAATTTCTCCTCTACCAAATGGAGGAGCAGTCATGTCCTGTCCTTTCCTTCCCCCCCCCCCTCTTTCTTTCTTTCTTTTTTACTCAGAAGGGACTTCTTCTGTTCCCTAGCTCCTCTTCACTTCCTTTCCCAGGTCCTAAAGACCATCCTCATCTTGCCCAGGGGTAGAATGGGAGATCTGGAAGAAACCTCAGAATGTGTCATTAGCAACCCAGAAGAGAAGAGAGCAGCCAGGTCAGCCTTCTAGTACAAGGGATAAGTGGGTTGGACTCAGAAGACAAATAACTCATCAAAGCCATCTGAGTATAAGCTGTGAGGAACAGAGGGAGTCCTAGGTGGATTGTGTTGTTGACATGAGCACAGCCATGTCAGGAACCCCGTGCCCCAGACCCACGGGAATGGCAAAGCCTTCTGGTCTGTTTGGATGTCAACTGTTGTTCCATGTGGATGTTAATTGTGTGTGTGTGCAGAAAACGTGGACCTCAGCTTCTTCCTCCCAGATGTTGACAGCCTGAGATGCTCCCTACAGAGTCCTGCTAGGGCTAGCGAGCTCACCTCCTTGTGATGAACAGAGTGACTGCTGAGCTTCCAGGTTGTATTGTAGCATCTTCATTCCCAAGTCTCCCCAGCCAGGCTTCCAGGCCTAAGTACTGGACATCACAGTAAGCTTCTCCATGTTTGATTTCATTTATTCCATCCCAGAAATCCCTAAAACCATAGTGAGATAATCTAACATATTAATTCTTCCTCTACATTGTGAGTCTTTTATAGTTTGACAAATTTCCTTCCATTTCTTCATTCCAAATCACTAATAGATATATTGAATAAGGCAGAAGGAAAGACAGGCTCTCATGGGACACTTTTTTTTTTTCCGAGACAGGGTTTCTCTGTGTAGCCTTGGCCATCCTGGACTCACTTTGTAGACCAGGCTGGCCTCAAACTCACAGGGATCCGCCTGCCTCTGCCTCCCGAGTGCTGGGATTAAAGGCGTGCACCACCACGGACACTTTTTAAAGAGTATTTAAGCTAGGCTCAGTAGTATATGCCTGTGATCCCAGCTGAGGCAGGAGGATTATTGTGAGTTCAAGTCTAGCCTGTACTACAAAGCAATTAGTGGGACAGCTAGAACTGCAGTGAGACCATGTCTCAAAAAGATAAACATAATTAATAAGGGTACATTAACAACACACACATATATACATACTATCTTAATTAATTATGGATGTATCTCAAAGCCAGACAGATTTATTATTAATAGCACAAGGATGTTGGGATTTGGCATGGACCCAGGAGATACTGTGTAAGGCCGTGGGGCTTTTAGCCTGGGAATCCATTGAATTGTCTTGGGTAGTCTATTTTACTTTATGTTACTGTAGTGCTGGAGATTGGAGCCAGTGTACTGTGTATACTAGACAGATGCTCTGCTGTTGAACTATTCTCCCAACTGTGAAACGGCTTTGAATAAGTCATATTATTGGCTGAGCTACATCACTGTTGGTATGCAGGCAGTTCTGTACTTAGCTGACCTCAGGGACCTAGCAACTGCTTACGTCATTATCTGCTGCTGACAGGTGTGCCGGGCAGGCTGCAGACAAAAGGAGGCCACCTCTTTCTGTGTTCTCACTGTTTCTCTCTCTCTCTCTCTCTCTCTCTCTCTCTCTCTCTCTCCTCCTCTCCTCCTCTCTCTCTCTCTCCCTCCCTCTCTCTCTCCCTCTCTCCTCGCTCTCTCTCCCATCCTCCTCACTCCCTGCCCCCTCATCCCTCCTCCTCTACCGCCCCCCTCCCTTCCCCCAATAAACCTCCATATACCATATCTGTTGTGTGACATCATTCCTCAGGAGCATGCCCTGGCATGGGCCTGCCATGATAATCCTTCACAGCATCATTTTATATTTCATAACAATCACTGCTGCTCCTGAGTCTGAAATTTCTTCTCATTCTTTTTGTTAGAATTAGTAATTTCCAAATTTTAGGGTTTTAGAGGAAATCGTTCAAAAGCATCACTGAGCATATGCACATAATCCTAGCACTGGGGAAGCTGAGGCAGGAGTTTGATGAACTGTGAAATCCTGGCTCATAAAAAGCATCACAGTGAGCCGGGCGTGGTGGCGCATGCTTTTAATCCCAGCACTCGGGAGGCCGAGGCAGGCGGATCGCTGTGAGTTCGAGGCCAGCCTGGTCTACAAAGTGAGTCCAGGATAGCCAAGACTACACAGAGAAACCCTGTCTCAAAAAGCCAAAAAAAAAAAAAAGTATCACAGTGGGCGTGTGGTGGTGCATGTTTTTAATCCCAGCAGATCTCTATGAAGTTTGAGGCCAGCTTGGTCTACAAAGAGAGCCTGCAACAGCCACGGCTCTGTGTAACAAAGAAATCTTGTCTAAAAAACAAAAACAAAAAGAAGAAGAAGAGGAAGAAGCAAGATGAAAAAAAAGTATCACAGAGCCAAGGATGTAGCTCAGGGTTAGAGCATGTATCTGGGATGCACAATGCCCATAGAGTCCATCCATAGTGTGTGTGTACATACATACACACATACACACACACACACATACACACAAACAGATACACACAAACACACATAACACACACACACATACACACAAACACACATAACACACACACACATACACACAAACACACATAACACACACACACATACACACAAACACACATAACACACACACACACACACACACACACACACACACACACACACACACACACGGCTGGGCATGCTGGTGAAAGCCTTTAATCCCAGCACTCCGGAGGCAGAGGCAGGTGGATCTCTGTGAGTTCAAGGCCAGGCTGGTCTACAAAGCAAATCCAGGAGAGCTAAGGTTATACATAGAAACCCTGTATCAAAAGAAAAATACACACACATACACACAAACACACATAACACACACACACACACACATACACACATACACACAAACACACATAACACACACACACACACATACACACAAACACATGTACATACATATGCACATACACACATAGCATAAGCTCTACTAATCTGAGTATTAATTTGGCCACTTTCTGTTACTATAAAAGAATACTTCAGATTGGATAATTAAAATTGATAGAGATATCTCCTGGGCCAGGCATGTGCATGACTTTAATCTCAGCTTTCTGTTTTGTTTTATTTTGTTTGTTTGTTTGTTTGTTTGTTTTTGTTTTTTTGGTTTTTCGAGACAGGGTTTCCCTGTGTAGCCTTGGCCATCCTGGACTCACTTTGTAGACCAGGCTGGCCTCGAACTCACAGCGATCCGCCTGCCTCTGCCTCCCGAGTGCTGGGATTAAAGGCTTGTACCTCAGACTCTTAAATGTTATGCTTAAAGGCGTGCATCCCCCCACCCCCACCCCCCCCCACCCGGCTCCTTTTCTCTTCTTCATGGTATGTTTATATAAAAAGCTATACATTATATACAAGTGCACACGTGTTGTAACAGCTACTTAGGGGCAGAGACCAAAAGGATTGCTAGGAGTTCAACACCAGCTTGGGAAGCATAGGGTGACTCCCATCTCACTAGATAGATGACGTGGTGGCTCATTGTTGCCATGTCATGGTATTCACACTCCGTGTAGCCAGCCTCTGTGTGAAGCAAGGCTGCTTGCTCTGTGTGATCTGTGATCAGGAGAATATGGCAGAGGCAATGTTTTATCTTTCAAAGCTGGGTGATAAAGACATCAATGCTCCGCTCTGGTCTTCTTGATGTTCCCACTGTGGGCAAAGCCAGCTTCTGTGCTATGCAGCCATTCAAGCAGTCTCTGGAGATGAAAAGTCCAGATGGGGGAGGAAGCGACCTGGCAGTTAACCTCTAGAAAGCTGGATAATTGGAGCCCTGGGTGACGTCTAATGATGACATTAAACAAAAGCCTGACCCATAAACTCTTAGGCAAACTACTTCCAGGTTGATAGGCCATAGAAGCTCTGAGGGATGATAAATGTTTATGATCGTTCTAAGCAACTTCTTCTGTGACAAGAGCAGCTAACACGCAAGTCCTTGAGCCCGTGGCATTAGTCAGCATAGCTAAAACCGAACCTTTGATAAGATTTATTGAAGTAAATGGGAAGATAGGTTGGAACACGCCTTGCTTAGCTGCACATAAAAGAAATGCTCTCAACCCTTTGTCTGCCCAAGAAACGTTCCCTAAATGATGTAAAAATCTCAGGACTTTACCACATGAAGGAGAAGAACAGGTTCTTTTTGTTTCTTAGCATACACTAGTCAATTTATCTGGATATTAGTGAGAACTACTGTGTGTCAGAGCCACGTGGACTGTTGAGGCATGAGGGAGGACACGATCACTTCTCCTCCAACAGTCCCCACTTCCACAAAGAAGGCAGGCAGGCTATCTATAACAAAGAACGGGGCCAGGAGGCAGACATGCTTGCTGTGTTGTGACAGCTGCAAGAGCGAGGAGGCAGATGAGGAGGATAGGGTGGGTGCAGTCTGATCAGGTGGAGACTGGGAAGATGGGGTGAGCCATCTTGGGCAGGCCTTTGGAGGCCATCTTTAGGCATTTGGACTGTCTCCTATAGGCTGAGTAGCAAAGTGACCGGGGTGGCACTGGGAGCAAGATCGTTGTGTATTATAGTCTGGATAGGTGTCCTCTGGTTCACATGCTGGCAGCTCTGCCCATGGTATGGTGGTATTGGAAGGTGGCAGAATCTCTGCAAAGTGAGGCCTGAATGACACTGACAGCAAAAAATAGGTGGGGCCTGCTGGGGGGGAAATGAGATCATGAGAACACTGCCTTCAGAGCCTGGCAGTGGTGGCGCACACATGCCTTTAATCCCAGCACTTGAGAGGCAGAGGCGGGAGGATCACTGGGAGTTCGAGGCTAGCCTGGTCTACAAAGTGAGTCTGGGGCAGCCAAAACTACATGGAGAAACCCTGTCTCGAAAATCAGAACTAAAACAAACAAGGAAAAAAAAAAAAAAAAGAAAGAAAGAAAAGAACATTGCCTTCAGAAGGGGTCAGCGTCATCTTCTGGAGCCAAGACTGATTTTCACTTAAGTAAGGAAGCATCGGGTTGGTCACAGGCTGAAGAATCAGGAGTCAAGTCCAGTCTCTGCTACATAGTGAGTTTGAGGCCAGACCGTGTCTCAAACAACAGTAACAGCAACAACAATGACAACACACACACACACACACACACACACACACACACACACACACACACACACACGAGCCTGACCCCTAAATCTCTTCGGCTTTTTATAGTGTCATGTGATCTCTCTTGGTCTCCTGTAATGCCCGCGCTACCATAAGGCCCTCACTGCTAGGGAGGACCAATCTTGAACTTTCAACCTTCAGAACTGGAAACTCAGTAATACTCTTTTCTTTATGAAGGTCCCAAACTGTCTTAGTTACTTTTCTCTTGCTCCGATTAAACACTCTGACAATAGTAACCAAAGAAAAGATGGTTTATTTAGGTTCATCTTTCGAGAACACAGTCCATCAGGACAGAGGGCTCATAGCAGCCATTGCTTGAGGCAGTGGGCTGTATCACACCCACAGGCAAGAGGCAGAGTGACCAATTCAGATGATCAGCTCACTTTTTCCTTTTTATTTAGTTAGGATCCGAGCCCATGGAATGATCTCACCCATATTTAGGGTGTGTCTTCCCACCTCAAATAACGTAATCTAGACAAATCCCTCATCAACATGCTCAAAGGCTTGTCTCCCAGGTTAATGGTTCTCAACCTGTGGTGATACAACCTCCTTGGGGGATGAACAACCCTCTCATAGGGGTTGCCCAAGACCATCCTGCATATCAGATACATTATGATTACATTACAACGCATAATATCATATAGCAAATCACAATTATGAAGTAGCAACAAAAATAATTTTATGGTTGGGGGCGGCCACTGCAACGTGAGGAACTGTATTAAAGCGCCGCAGCATTAGGAAGGCTGAGAACCACTGGTCTAGGTCCTGTCAGGTTAACAGTCAGTATTAAACGTCACATAAGCCTTTTGTTACAGAAACCAGAAATAGATCAACATAGTAAATGTTTTAAGCCAGATCAAAATATATTCTTGGCCGGGCGTGGTGGCACACATCTTTAATCCCAGCACTTAGGAGGCAGAGGCAGGCGGATCGCTGTGAGTTCGAGCCTGGTCTACAAAGTGAGTCCAGGACAGCCAAGGTTACACAGAGAAACCCTGTCTCGAAAAAACAGAAAACAAGAGAGAGAGAGAGAGAGAGAGAGAGAGAGAGAGAGAGAGAGAGAGAAACTGAGGCAAAAAAAAAAAAAGTTCTGTGATGAACTTTTGCCTAGGAGAAAGTTGTTGATGGCCTGAGGAACAGATAAGAAGAAACAAATTCAAGGACCATTTCAAAGACACAGTGTAATGTACACTACCTTAATAAACTGCCACATGCTACTTGAGTACACTGAGAAGATTGGTCTGGAAGCAAGACTGTCCTCTGTCTCATTTCAGACCCAAGAAAGCTTGTCTCAAAGCATTCCCCTTCTGGTCTCAGCTCCAGGTAGGATGACCTCACCGACTGTGACAAAGGGAAGAAAACAGCAAAACAGCCTAAGATTGAAACCATCCTGTACTTGAGAATAGCTGGAAGATGACCTATTTCCAGCAGACATCACTACTGTATCCTCTGATAGGAAAAAGCCCGCAGGGTGAATGAGAATCTCAGCTTTGGAGAGAAAGTTTGACAGGGAACCGACTGCCTCAACTTTCCCAGTAGGTTTTCACTAGATGGTACCCAATTTGATGATGTCATCTGTATCTCTGGCTACTTAAACTTTTACTTGGAAGCCTCAGCTGAGGGGACACAATCCTTCTGGGACACTGCTCTATCAGGACTCTCTTGATGAGGAACTTTAGATGGTGGCCTAAACAGGGCTTGCCCAGGCTACTCCTGCTGGATGTTTGCTCATCCAATTTGGTGATGTTTGGTTATTTATCTATAGACTTATCATCCATAGCTTGGTATTTATTACTCAAGTTTGGCTTACTATATATGTAATAAGCTCACTCATTCAAAAGCAAAAGTATGGCTACCATAGCCATTCTCTGGAGCATACAGACCATGGAAGAGAAAGATGTGATCATAGGGTATCTTGTCACTTTCCCTCCCCAGATTCTAGGGTTTAAAATGGAATGATCTCGTTCATAATAGTTCCCAGGGAAGTACCTAGGAATAAACCAAACTGAAAGAGAGATAGGCCCCCGTGCTGGCTGTTCTCGGCTGTCAACGTGACTATAACTGAAATGAGCTACAATCCAGAAATGGAGGCGCACTTGTGACAGAGTCTCTGCTTGGTTTGAAGTGGGTGAATCCACTTCTGGTCCAGATCTTTGAGGTAGAAAGACATACTTTTGATCAGATATGGGTTCAGGGCTAGCCACACACTGACCACTCAAACATCAGACTCAGATTGATGAAAGTTTATTGAACACGGAACAAAAACTGACCGGTCAGGGCCACAGTCTGGATTTAGGTTCCGTTTCTTTCTTTTTGTTTGTTTGTTGTTTTGTTGGGTTTTTGTTGTTGTTGTTGTTTTGTTTTTGTTTGTTTGTTTGTTTGTTTGTTTGTTTTGGTTTTTCGAGACAGGGTTTCTCTGTGTAGCCTTGGCTGTCCTGGACTCACTCTGTAGACCAGGCTGGCCTCGAACTCACAGCGATCCGCCTGCCTCTGCCTCCCGAGTGCTGGGATTAAAGGCGTGCGCCACCACGCCCGGCTATTGTTTGTTTTTTTTTTGAGGCAGGGTTTCTCTGTGTAGCCTTGGCTGTTCTGGACTCGCTTTGTAGACCAGGCTGGCCTCGAACTCACAGTCATCCACCTGCCTCTGTCTCCTGAGTGCTGGGATTAAAGGCTTCGGTTCCGTTTCTAAGGCAGGATTTTTGTTTTTTTTGTTTTTTGTTTTTTTTTTTTAGACAAGGTTTCTCTGGGTAGCTTTGGCTGTCTTGGAATGGTTTTGTAGTCCAGGCTGGCCTTGAACTCACAGAGATCCACTTGCTTCTGCCTTTCGAGTGCTGGGATTAAAGGCATGTGCCATCACTGCCCGGCACTGATTTGGATCTTGAAGCAGAAAGACACACACCTTTAATTCAAATCTTGAAGAGTGAAGATACACCTTTAATCTGGGCCACATCTTCTGTTGGAAGCCTGTATAAGGATATGGTGGGCAGTGGTGGCACACGCCTTTAATGCCAGCACTTGGGAGGCAGAGGCAAGTGGATCTCCATGAGTTCGAGGCCAGCCTGGACTACCGAGTGAGTTCCAGGACAGGCAGGGCTGTTACACAGAGAAACCCTGTCTCTTGGGGGGTGAGGGGGAATTATAAATTCTGCTGGGCATGGTGGTGCATGCCTTTAATCCCAGCACTTGGGAGACAGAGACCAGCCTGGTCTACAAATTAAGTCCACGACAGCCAAGGCTACACAGAGAAAGTCTGTCTGAAAAAACAAAAAACAAAAACAAACAAACAAACAAAAAAACACAAAACAAAAAACAAAAGGACATGGAAGAAGGAAGCTTTTGCTCTTTGCCTTCTTGCCCTTGCCTTGTTAACACATCTATTCCTTCACTGGCATTGGAGCCTACTTCTTCAGGATTTAAGAATATATAGAAGACCAGCTGAGACACCCAGCCTTGTGGGACTGAGCAACTGCTAGATTCTTGGACTTTCTGTTTACAGCTAGTCATTGTTGGATTAGCTGGACTTCAGTCTATATGTCTGTTGAAGAAAATGAAAGGCTATTAATGTTTACTATTAATAGTCTATAATTATTGTGACAGTTGTTGTTAGCCCACTACCGTACCTATATGTGTGTGTGTGTGTGTGTGTGTGTGTATAAAGCCCCTAAGCTACCTTGTTACCTCCCAGCCCCACATCCCATGTCATTTGTTTTAATCATTTCTATCAGGCTACTTTCCAACCATAAGTCCATAAATACTTGCTTATTCTTTTCATCTAGGCTGCTTCTCTCCAACACTGTGGATCCTCAGAGTAAATTCCTCCCCGCACAGAGTTCTTTCCCCTAACTTGGTGGTCCAGTCCGCTCCGGTCTCCTTTAGCACCGGTCTCTTCCGCTCCTGGGATCCTTCTTTCTACCAAGCCTGCAAACCTTGGCCACGCACACTGCACTTTGCCCTGCCCAGGTGTAGGCCTTTCATTTAGCCAATCAGGGATAATTTTGGAGGCAAGGAAATGCAACAGCAGTACTTGGGGATACGTGATAGTCTGCTCATAAAAGACAGCAAGCAGACCTTGGGGAGCAAAATAATTAACAATCAAATACAAAGCACCAGACCGCACTGTAGCATAAGTCATTACAATACATTCCGGTTGTGTGACCGTGGAAAACCCTGAGTAGCACCACCTCTACAGTGACAACTTGAAGATACTGAAAGGGAAGTTATAGAAGGTACCAGAAGATGGAAACACTACCTGTGTTTCTAAATTTGCAGAATTCAACATTTGGAAATGGCTATGTTAAAATACAGATTAAAGGAAAACAACCATCAAAATTCCAGTGTTATATTTCACAGATCTTTAAAAAAAAATAAAATGCCGGGCAGTGGTGGTACACGCCTTTAATCCCAGCACTTGGGAGACAGAGGCAGGTGGATCGCTGTGAATTCGAGGCCAGCCTGGTCTACAAAGTGAGTCCAGGATGGCCAAGGCTACACAGAGAAACCTTGTCTCAAAAAACAAAACAAAAAAACATCCTGCTCAAACTACAGCACCAGCCAAGGACAATACATGCAGTAAACTTCGAACCTCCACCCAGATCTAGCCAATGGACAGGACATTCTTCACAGTTGAGTGGAGAGTGGGGTCTGACTTTCACACAAACTCTGGTGCCCCATATTTGACCATGTCCTCTGGATGGGGAGGCCTGGTGGTACTCAGAGGAAGGATAGCAGGCTACCAAGAAGAGACTTGACAGCCTATGATCATATACAGGGGAGAAGGTCCCCCTCAGTCACAGACATAAGGGAAGGGAGTAAGGGGGAAATGGGAGGGAGGGAGGAATGGAAGGATACAAGGGATGGGATAACCATTGAGATGTAATATGAATAAATTAATAAAATATATTAAACAAACCAAAACAAAAAAGCAAAACAAAAACAAACAAACAAAAAACCCCACAAAACCCCAAAAGAGTAGGAACACAGCTAGCTGGAAACTAGACCCTACAATGAGTCTTTCAGGGTAGCTCCAGGTCCTATAATCAGAATCTTGTGCCTGAAGTGTCCAGTGTATTCCGCAATAGATGCTTCCTGTCAGCCTCTGAGAGGCAGCCAAGAGCAACAGCCAGGGTCTGTATATTGTCTTGGTAGTTACCTGGCCTCACATGACTAATGACTCAAAAAGAGGTTGCTTATGCCCGGCACTATGCTTTTTTGTGTGTGGCTTTTGTGGAGAGCATGGTCAGGCCATGTGGCATAACTTCTGTGGTGATTTGAAAGAGAATGCTTCCCCTAGGCTCCTATGTTTGAATGCTTAGTCACTAGGGAATGGAATATTAGCCTTTTGTTTGTTTTTCAAGACAGGATTTCTCTGTTACACAGAGCCCTGGCTGTTCTGAATTCTCTTCATAGACCAGGCTGGCCTCCAATTCACAGAGATCTGCCAGCCTCTGCCTCTCCAGTGCTGGGATTAAAGGCCTGCACCACCAAGCCTGACAGAATACTGTGACTATTTTGATTGATATTACACTGCGTATGTAGATTGCTTTTGGCATGACACCTCCCCCCCCCCCCAAGACAGGTTTCTCTGTGTAGCCTTGGCTGTCCTGGACTCACTTTGTAGACCAGGCTGGCCTTGAATTCACAGGGATCCTCCTGTCTCTGCCTCCCGAGTGCTGGGATTAAAGACGTGCATCACCACCACCCAGCGACACCCATTTTTATAATATTAATTCTACCAATCCATGGACATGGTATGCTTTTGCATCTCCTAATGTCTTTCTCAATTTCTTTCTTCAGAAATTTGAATTTTTCGTTGTAGGTATCTTTTTTAGGTTTATTCCAAACTATCTTATTTTCCTTGGTGCTGTTATAAATGGGTCTGTGTCCATAATCACTTTCTCGGTGTGTTTGTTGTTTCTGTATAGAAAGGCTACTGTTTTGTTTGTTTGTTTGTTTGGATTTTTTTTTATTTTTGGTTTTCAAGACAGGGTTTCTCTGTGTAGCTGGGATTAAAGGCTTGCGCCACTACCATCCATTTCTTAATTTTTAAAAAAATTCCTGGAGCTGGAGGGATGGTTCAGTGGTTAGAGTGCTTGTTGTTCTTGCAGAGGACCCAGGTTTGATTCCCAGCCCCCACACTGGTAGACAGCTGTCCATAATTCCAATTCCAGAGGCCTCAATGCTTCCAGGGGCACCAGGGACACACAGGATACACAGATATACATGCAAGTAAGCCACTTTTATACATAAATAACTAACTTAATTTAAAAAAAATTTTTTTAAATAAGTTTTTCATTCTAAGTAAGTTGCCTGGTCTGGTATGAAATCTCCTTGCATTCCAGGCTGGCCTTTAACTCATGATCCTTCTGTCTTAGGCTTCCCAGTACTGGGATTACAGGGCTACAGCACCAGGGGAAGCAAAGACACAGAGCCTGAGATAAGATGTGGGTGTGCACAGTTATTGATTTATTGAGCTCGTACCTCAATAAAGGAGAGGAGAAGTAAAGAGAGGGAAGCCAGATGAGGCAGAGGAAGAAGCTAAGCAAAGATGTGCCTTCTATCTAGGTGCCCAGTCCCACAGTGAGCTCAGGAGCTTGGAGAACATCAGAGTGTCTGGTTCACGTAGAGACAAGATCACTGTACCTGGCATCACTGTTTCAGAGCTACTGGAGGGTGGATAACCTCCCAAGCAAGATAGCTCTGGCTGGCCAAGAACAACGAAGAGAGTAGAGTCACCAGCAGTCCATCTTTCTGGCAGCGGAGGGAGGAATGCACTAGACAGCCCTATGGCTTGAGCTCTTATCCCTCAAAAATTTCCTTGGGAGCCCTAACACCTAATATGATTGTATGGGGACTTCAAGGAAAGTACATTAAAATGAATTCCTTAAGATGCCTCCTTATGGCCGGGCGTGGTGGCGCACGCCTTTAATCCCAGCACTCGGGAGGCAGAGGCAGGCGGATCCCTGTGAGTTCGAGGCCAGCCTGGTCTACAAAGTGAGTCCAGGATGGCCAAGGCTACACAGAGAAACCCTGCTCGAAAAACAAAACAAAACAAAACAAAAAAGATGCCTCCTTATGCTAGTCTGAATGGGGCCCTTATAAGAAAAGATAATCAGGAAACACAGACATCATGATGCAGGCATACAGAGACATCAGTGATGCAGACACACAGAGAAAGACCATGTGAGGGCATAGCAAGACCATGGCCATCTGCAAACTGAAAGAGAGCCACCTTGCAAGAATCCAATCCTGCTGACACCAAAACTTTCGAACTTCCAGTTCCCAGAATGCTGAGGAAAGCCCACGACTGTCCACGAAGTCGTCTAGCCTGTGGCATCGTTGTGGCGGGCCCAGCAAAATTAGCAGATACCAGATCAGTGTCCCTTCATGTCAATGGAGCCTTTTCAGTAAGATCTTCTCATTTTTTCCTCTCCCCACTTCCATCTTAGCTCATCTAAGTTTGCTTGCCCTCTCTTTGTTGCCAGCTCTAAGAACTCATTCTTGATGGAATACCAGCTGCCTGCCACAGACAGAAGCCAACTGGCTTTCCCAACTTCTCTTCACAGCTTTGACATCTTGATGGAAACAGGGAGATAGCTTAGAGATTTATGATCCTCCAGCAATAAACAGCAGGTAATTGCCTGTGTTGCTATAGTTCAGCCATTAGCTTTAACATCTATACCCAGGCCTAATGACCTGGGTGATTTGTGCAGTCTTGCCTAAGTCTATAAAGAGCTTAGGAATTGTTTCCATGAGAGGCAGCTCAATCAGAAAGGGAGGGAGGGAGGCAGAACTGGGTAGACCTTCTGAGATGAGATTTTTAACTTACGTGACAATCATTAAGGTTAATATTTATTGATAGCCGAGTTTCCTTCCAATTTATCTTGCAAAACTAACTCTGTTGATCCAGTTTCCTTGTAGCAATGGAAATTCTGTAACCTTCCTTTTTCCTGGAATGAGTCTCCAAGCAGTGGACACCAAATCTGTTAAATCTCTTGTGTAGGTTTGGCAATGAAATGTGGTTTATTTTCTGAATTGGTGATGATTGTACTAGCTCGCTAGGGCTGCCATAGCAAGCACAGAGACAGAGTGTCTAAACCGACAGCCCCTTATTCCCCCACCCTGCTGGGGCTTAGGAGTCTGAGCCCAAGGCCTTCACAAGGTTCCTTTCTCCCAGCGTTGCTCTCTCTGGCACATAGATGACGTCTTGTTCTCTCTGTGTCCTTCATTCAATCTCCACTGTATGCGTCCTTGACGTGAGTTTAGCAATCATATTGTATTAGGCCCCTTCCTTCCTGGTTGCTCTTTGAAGTCCTAGGAGTTAGGACTTCTCAAAACAATAGATTTGAATCCGTTTTGGAGAGTGTTGAACACAGCAACATTAGAGGTGGAAGAACAGAGGACCACAGAAGCCAGAGATACACAGGTGCCCTGAGGCCTTCTCCTTGATGACGGTAGTTAGTGTTATTGGAGACTGCACTAAACGGCATGTTGTCCTATCTTACGTATGACCAGAGATGGATCTGCCCAGTGAGATAAAAGCTGCTGCCTTAGGGTGATTTTTGCCTCCTCACATAGGTGCCATCCCTCCGTCTTTGTAACAACATCTTTCTTCTTCCTTCCCTTTGAACGGGGAATGTAATGGCTGGTGCTGCTCATGCTGTATTTTGAATGAGATAAAAGGCAAAGGAATCGGGACTTTAAAGTACCTTCAGTGTAGGTGCCCTTCCTTTAAATGAATTTGGATCTTTACAAGGGCAACAGCCCTTGGTGGATATGGTTTGCCCTTAGAGTCCCCCAGGCTGTTGTCCCAGTGCAAGGCAGAGTGTTCTTTGGTGACACTGGTCTCTTTAACAACCGCAGCTGCTGCCAGGCGTGGTGGCGCTTGCCTCCCAGCACTGTGGAGGCAGAGGCAGCTGGATCGCTGTGAGTTTGAGGCCAGCTTGGTCTACAAAGCGACTCCAGGACAGCCAAGGCTACACAGAGAGACCCTATCTCGGAAACAACAACAACAACAAAACAGTCGCAGCTGCTTGTCCTGAAATTTCCTCTGCCAAATGAACCCATTATCTTTGAGCTTCACTCAAGTTCTTAGGACGTGTGGAGAATGAAGCCAGATTCTTGGCCAACGTAGCACATAAAAGGCCTGAGCCTAGTTCCTAATAAGAGTCCCAGCTTCCGACTGAAGTCTCTGAGGCTGAGCCTCCATTGACCCACTAAGCTCTGCTTCCATGCTTCGAATTTTCTAGCCCCAAGCACCAAACTTGCTGTCTTAGTTTGCGTTTTAAAATATTTATTTATTCATTTATTATGTATACAGTGCTCTGCCTGCATGTACACTCGCAGGCCAGAAGAGGATGTCTCATCACATTATAGACATTTGTGAGCCACCGCGTGATTGCTTGTGATTGAACTCAGGACCTCTGGAATAGCAGTCAGTGCTCTTAACCTCTGAGCCATCTCGCCAGGCCTTAGTTTGCGTTTTTGTTGCTGTGAAGAGACACCATGACCACAGCAACTTTTATAAAGGGAAACATTTAATCGGGGCTGGTTTATGGATTTAGAGGTTTAGTTCCTTTTCATCATGGTGGGAAGCATGGCAGCGTGCAGGCAGACATGGTGATGAAGGAGCTCGGAGTTCTATATCTTGACTCAAAGGTAGCAGAAGGAGACTGTGTGCCACACTGGGTGTAGCTTGAGCCCACCCTCACAATGACACACTTCCCTCAACAAGGCCACACCCACTCCAACAAGGCCACACCCCCTAATAGTGCCACTCCCTATGAACCAAACATTCAGACACATGAGTGAATGGGGACTATACCTATTCCAACCACCCCACTCTTCTGTTTGCAAAATCGTTTCAAAGACCTAAGAATGACATAGTTTATCATGCAATAATTGGTAAAGAAAATAAATTAAGGGGACTAGAGAGACGGAACAGTGGCACTTGCTGCTCCTGAAGACTTCAGTTTGATTCCCAGCACCTACATGGTGGCTAACAAAATCTATAACTCCAGCTCCAGGGAATCTAATGTCCTTTTCTGGTCCATGGAGGCATCTAGCATGCACATACTGCACAGACTAACTACATAGGCAAAAATACTCTATACAGAGAAACCCTACCTCAAACAAACAAACAAACAAAAAACCAGCTGGGCATGGTGGTGCATGTCTTTAATCCCAGCACTCAGGAGACAGAGGCAGGGGTAGTGCTGTGAGTTCCAGGACAGCCTAGTTTACAAAGGAGTCCAGAGCCCTGTGCTGTGGTGCATGCCTACAATTCCAGCACGCAGGGAGGCAGAGGCAGGTAGATCACTGTAAGTTTGAGGCAAGCCTGGTCTATAAAGTGAGTCCAGGACAGCCAAGGCCACACAGAAAAACCCTGTCTCAAACAAACAAACAACAACAAAAACCAACCAACAAAACAGACAAAGAAGAAAAAAGAAAAAAAGATGGCTTAGTGTATAAAGGTGGCTCTGTCCAAGCCTGGTGACCTGAGTTTGACCTCAAAGACTCAAATTGTAGGAGGAGAGAACTGACTCCTGTAAATGATCCTCTAACCTACAAACACACACCATGGCTCATGTGAGCCCTGGGAGTCAGAGGCAAGTGGATCGCTGTGAGTTCAAGGCCAGCCTGCTCTACAAAGCGCGTCCAGGCCAGCCAAGGCTACACAGAGAAGTCCTGTCTTGAAAAACAAACAAACAAACAAAAAGTAAAATAAGATGGGTGGTGGCAGTGGTGGTGCATGCAAGCCTTTAATCCCAGCACTCAGGAGGCAGAGGCAGTCGGGACTCTGTAAATTGAAGGCCAGCTTGGTCTACAGAGTGAAACCCTATCTCAAAAAGCAAAACAAAACAAAAAAGTGAAACAAATCTTGAAAGAAGAAAGCAATTTACATGGAGAGTGAGCTATAGTGTGTCTCCTCATAGATTACAATTTCTAAGTTGGCTGTAGGGTCTGTTTAGCCTTGAGTCTGGTTATGGGTCTGTAGGCAAATGGTTAGACACTGAGGGACACCAGCATTGTTTAGCTTGGTCTCTTCTTCAGGGAAGTAAAGTCACTGCCAGTGCCAGCCCATGCAGGATTACTTCCCTCAGGCAAGGGCAGAGAGGGACCACACTGAAGAGAAGGGTTGGGAAAACATACAATGCAAATTTCCTTAGGCAAAATAAACCCACCAGAATCTGAGAGTTCAGTCCTCAGCATCCTTGGGGTCCTCCACATAGTTCCACCCCTCTGTGGTGGTTTGAATGAACAGAAATCACATGATTGTCTCAATAACAATAGATGCAGAAAAGTGCACATTGGCAAAATCCAGCATCTTTCATGATAAACACCTGGAGGGGAGCTTGCAGGCCACTTAAAGCCAGAAAGGAGAGTTTCTACTGTGGCTACAAGACCTTAATTGGGATTGGCTTGTGCCCATGGAGGCTATGTGACTCTGGTCAGGACTGGTAGGAGTCTATGGAGGCTAAGTTACCTCAGTTGGGATAGGTTAGGGTGAGTCAGGATGAGGGGCTGTTGAGCCACCTTCTCTTTCCCAAGCCACTCCCAGCCCCCAAGACAGGGTTTCTCTGTGTAGCTTTAGCTGTCCTGGACTCCCTTTGTAGACCATGATGACCTCGAACTCACAGCTCTGCCTTTGCCTCCCAAATGCTGGGATTAAAGGCATGTGCCACCATGCCGGGTTAGCTGCCTCCTTTTCTGAGGTTCTTTTCACTCCTGAGGAATGTGTCAGGCCAAGCAAGAGACTGAAGCATGTCCTGGAGTCTGCCAAGTCTCTATATCTGGGGCCTCTCAATATGAGTCTATACATAAAAGGCCCCAAGAAAACTCCCAGCACTGATGAACACTCTAAGCAAAGTTCACAATTAACTCATAAAGGTCAGTAGTCTTTTCGTATGCCAACAACAGACACACTGAGAAAAAAAAAAGTAAATAACTAATCTAGTCAGGCACGGTGGCACACGTCTGTAATCCCAGCACTCAGAGGCAGAAGCAGATGGATCTCTGTGAGTTCAAAGCCAGTCTGGTCTACAAAATGAGTCCAGGACAGCCAAGGCTACACAGTGAATCCCTGTCTCAAAAACAAACAAACAAAACAACAACAACAACAAAACCAGGAAGCCAAATTATTCCTGAGTAAAAAGAGCAATGCTGGAGGTATTACCAGACCTGATTTCACAACAAAGAAACATGGTGATGCCACAAAAGCAGGCATGTAGATCGATGGAATAGAATAGAGGACCCAGCAGTAAGGCCACATCATGCAGCCTGATAATAATAATAATAAGTGTTCCCACTACCCTGCTTTTAGATTGCCCAGCAACAGATCTGAAAGGGGATTTATTGTAGGAAAGGGGGAAGAGAGGAGAAAAGGGGAGAGCAGAGAGAAACAGAGACAGACAGACAGAGGGAGAGAGACCAGGAGAGAACTGAAGAGAGAGAAGGAAGAGGAAGAAAGAGAGAGAGAGAGAGAGAGAGAGAGAGAGAGAGAGAAGACTGGTGGGTCCTTCTTATCTGGCACACACCTGGAGTGCAGCTGCAGCAGCAGGTGATGACAATGGTTGCTAGGCAACCTAGAAGCAGGCTAATGGGAATGCCTAACAACAACAACAACAATAATAATATAAGATAAAAGACAGCTGCTTCAACAAATGGTGCTTGGGAAACGGTTATCGTCATGTAGAAAAATGCAACTAGATACTTATCTCTCACTCCACACAAAAAACCATCTCCAAATGGATCAAGGACCTCAGCATAAAACCCAAAACTGCGCACACGCTAGAGAACAAATTAGGGAGTACATTGTGAGAAATAGGCATCGGTAAGGAAGGAAGCACTGTGTAACCAGGACTCTGGTTGCTCAGGAGATAAGGCCAGTAATTGACAAATGCAATCTCAGGAAACTAAAAATGTTCTGTACAGCAAAGGCAATGGCCAGTCAGCTGAAAGGGCAACCTAAGCCAGGAGTAGTGGTGCACAACTTTAATCCCAGCACTCTGGAGGCAGAGGCCAGTGGATTGTTGTGAGTTTGAGGCCACCTTGATCTACAAAGAGAAGGCACTGTGTAACAGAGAAACCCTATCTCAAAAACCAAACAAACAATAAACAAAAAGAATGTGAGAAAGTGGTTAAGAGCACTGCCTGCTCTTCCGAGGTCCTGAGTTCAATTCCCAGCAACCACATGGTGGCTCACAACCATATACACTGAAATCTGATGCTCTCTTCTGGCACTCAGGTGTATATGCAGATAGAGCACTGATACAAATAAAAAAAATCTTAAAAGAAAACAAACATGATTTTAGATGGGCGGTGGTAGCACATGCCTTTAATCCCATCACTTGGGAGGCAGAGGCAGGTGGATCTCTGTAAGTTCAAGGCCAACCTGGTCCACAGAGTTAGTTCCAGGATAACCAGGGTTAACATAGAGAAACCCTGTTTTGAAAAGCCAAAAAGAAAAAAAATGTGAAAAAAATATATGGCAGGTATACATCTGACAAAGAAATAATATAGAGAAAACACAATGAAACGGGTGTGATGAGATCTTGTTTGATTGTATTGCCATTATTGTTGCTGTTTTTATTTTCATTTTTTAAAACTAGGCTTTGAATCTGAACAGAGAGCCCACAAAACAAGAATTGCAAATAAAGAACAGACATTTTTCCCCCAAAACAAGATTTCTCTGTGTATCCCTGGCTGACTTGAACTCATAGAGATCCACCTGCCTTTGCCTCCCTGCGTGCTGGGATTAAAAAGGTGTGCCACCACCACCTGGCTACAAATGAACATTTTTAAAGTGTTCCACATTGTTGGCCAACAGGGAAATTCAAAATAAAACACTTTTGAGATTCCATCTCACTTTCAGAGTAGCTGCCAAGAAAACAAATGCGGGTGGAGGTTAGCCTGGTCTCCATAGAGTTTCAGGACATCCAGGGCTACACAGAGAGGCCTTTGTCTACATACATACACACACACATACATACACACACACATGAATACATATACACACACGGATGCATGAATGAATGATGCTAAGTGCTGGTATTGGTGTGAGGTGAGAAAGAACCCTATTCACTTCTGATCCACCCCTGGTTAGTTTTTGGTTTTGTTTTTTAGGCCTTTCAAGACAGAGTTTCTCTGTGTAACAGCTCTGGCTGTCCTGGACTCTCTTTGTAGACCAGGCTAGCCTTGAACTCACAGAGATTCACTTGCCTCTGCCTCCCAAGTGCTGGGATTAAAGGTATGTGCCACACCTGGTAGTTTTTGTTAACTGTATACAAACCTGGATGTGCCTGGGAAGACAGAGTCTCAGCTGAGAAATCACCTTCCTCTCCGTAGGCTGATGTGGTGAATAAGAAAGTGGAGTAAGCCAGAAGGAAGCAAGCCAGTAGGCAGCATTTCTCCATGGTCTAGGCCTCAGCTTCTGCCTTAAGCTCCTGCTCTGACTTCTCTCAGTGATGAACTGCAATTTGTAAACTGGAAATTGTCTACCCAGGTGGGTTTTGGCGAGTGTTTTATCATAGCAACAGAGAACCAAACCTGAACAGACTCTAGGACCCATGACAGAGATTCCTGCTGATCCACACCCATTGCTACTCCATTCACAATAGGTAGAAAATGGTCCATGAACCCCTTCCCTATGAGCTGATGGCTGGAGAGACTTCAGAGGCCCCTGAAACAAGACAAGCTGCTGCCAATGCTGATGGTTGCCCACCAGGACTAGACGATACAACTGGTTTGCTAATGACTCCACTTGCTTTAGTTGCAAGACATAGGGAAATGAAGCTGGAATTCAGCTGGAAGATTTCACCCCATGGGCTAGTATTCTCTTTTTTGCAAATTTTAAATTATATTTCTTTTTTTACACACACTTTTATATTATTACACATAAATAAAATAAACCACATACAGCAAGAAGAACCACGGAACAATTCAAAATTATATAAAGGCTACATTCATAGTGTTTGGGCTATTTATATTTGGCAACCTTAAAGAAAACATCCCTCCTATCTTGGTGAGTCTAAAATTCTGAAGGAAAATCAGTATCATATTTCATCTCTATCAACTTAAATCATCTATGTAGCTGGCTGTGGTGGTGCATGCCTTTAATCCCAGCACTCAGGAGGTAGAGGCAGGTGGATCGCTGTGAGTTCGAGGCCAGCCTTGTCTACAAAGCAAGTCTAGGATAGCCAAGGCTACACAGAGAAAGCCCACCTCAAACAAAACAACAACAACAACAAAATCTATGTAGATCTAAAAACATCTTAGTCTCTAAACAACTAAGTTTATTTATAAGACTAAATTATCTGGTCTTCAACTCCATCAGAGACTTGAGAAGGAATAAACTTGATTACCAGAAGTGCAGGTTAGTAGCTTTCCAAATGAGAAGATGGCAGAGACAGTTTGCTGCCTGAACAGTCACCCAAAACTCTCTATTACGTTGGAGCATCATCTTCAGCCTTCTGGCCCAATATATCTGATGGACATAATTGTGAGGCAGGAATTATTGAGGATTTGCTTACCCTGTCTTGGCAGAGTTTGGCCGTCAATTCTCCTGCACCCATGCTTGCCCACTTTTAGACAGAATTCTGTGGCAGAAACGAGGACGTTTTGCCCAGTGACTGGTTTGCCATATTTGAAGCCATCTCCAAAGGAAGTTCTTTGCTGCTCACCATCTTCTCTGAAGTAGGCTGGGTGTTGCCAGGAGTTCACCTGTCTTGTCAAAGAATCTTTAAAATAATAAAAACATCTTTAAGTGTCATATTCTGCAGATCTCAGAGGCTTTTGAAGATCTTATCTATTTTACCTTATATATCTACAGAATCATATCTATCTCTTAAATCTAGGATGTATATTCTTATGATAAAAATAGACTAGCAATTGACATGACCATGATTTGAACAACTAACAATTAGCTTGTATTACTTAATTATCCTAAACAGCCTGCAGCACCACTTTCAAGGTATTGGAAGTAAACCTTGTATTATGATTGACTGGTATGGGCACAATACCTCAGAATAGAATAGAAATATATATAATATATGTGAAGAATAATCTTTTTAAAATTTTTTTCAAGATTTATTTATTTATTATGTATACAGTGCTTGCCTGCATGACCAAAAAAGGGCATTAGATTACATTATGGATGCTTATGAGCCACCATGTGGTTGCTGGGAATTGAACTCAGGACCTCTGGATGAGCAGTCAGTGCTCTTAACCTCTGAGCCATCTCTCCAGCCCATGAAGAATAATCTTAAATGTGAATTCTATACCAGTATATCAAAATTAAACTTATTTTGCATCACTATACAAAATTCTATACCAATGAATTAAAAATAACTTTATTTGTGAGTAACAATTAAGGCCTTAAGTTGAGGAGTAGATTAAATAATCTACTTTTTGTTCTATCATCTCTATATATTTCTATATTGCCCCCTTGTTTTTTCTCAACCCCTATCTCCATACCTTTGAAAGAAAGATAAAGGAAAAGAGAGACATCTCTGAGGCCAACTTTGTTTTCTCTCTGAATAAGACTAATAATATCTTTTTTGTTTTTAATTTTAGCGTTCTGTACAGACAAAAGTAAAAGAGAATGAAACATAAATGTGAACGGTTTAAGATACAATCTGTAACATAAGGCCTCTATCTTACTCCAATGCCAACTAAAAAACAAAAACAAAGACACCAACCACTATGGAAACAGTTCAACTAAGATCATAAGAGAACCAAAAGCTACTTCATAACAAAAAATATCTTCCACCAGTCAGGGAAGCAGAGGCAAGTGGATCTCTGTGAGTTCGAGGCCAGCCTGGTCTACAAAGCAAATGCAGGAAAGCCAAGGCTACACAGAAAACCCAAAACCCTGTCTCACACAGAAGCAAACCGAACCAACCAAAACAAACAACCCAATCCAAGTTTGAGGAGAAGTGCTTGGTGGTGTCTTCACGGCCTTCTCTTCTGTGTACTTATGTACACCACGTTGTTTCCTCGGATGAATGCATCTCCGTACTGATCCTTCAGCTGTCTGTTTACATCCTCTTCTGGCTGCCCCAGTGCTAAATTCACGTAGCCATCCAGGCAGGCCAGGACCCTGTGCAGCCGGATCCGGAGCCCTCACAGGCCAGGCCTCCGCAGATGCGTGTGGAGATAACCGAAACCCAACCAAAAATACCTTATAACCAACTCCCAATGAAAATAAGCATCTGTAGCCCAAGAGAGCAAACAAAAACCTACCCAGCCCCCTTAGAGGAAATGGGGCGTCATTCTCTTAAGTTTTTTTCTTGCTGATTTGGAGTGAATAATACCTTTGTAGGGGCCCAAATAAAATTGGAGAAAATGGTTAAACAATCCAGGTTAAACTTTTGATCCAGTTTCTTTTCTTTCTTTCTTTTTAAGATTTATTTATTTATTTATTTATTTATTTATTTATTTATTTATTTAATATAGATGAGTGCTTTGCCTGTGTGTATACCTGCCTGCCAGAAGAGGGCACCAGATCTCACTATAGATGGTTGTGAGCCACCATGGGGTTGCTGGGAATTGAACTCAGGACTTTCTGGGAAAGGAGACAGTGCTCTTAACCACTGAGCCATCTCTCCAGCCCCCAGTTTCTTCTCTTTTCTTTCTTTCTTTCTTTTTTTTTTTTTTTTTTTTTTTTTTTTTTTTTGAGACAGGAGTTCTCTGTGAAGCCTTGGATATCGTGGACTCGCTTTGTAGACCAGGCTGGCCTCGAACTCATAGCGATCCACCTGCCTCTGCCTCCCAAGCGTTCGGATTAAAGGCGTGCACCACCACATCTGGCTGTGATCTAGTTTCTAAATATTGAGAAATTCCAGGTTTAATAGGAGTCCTGTATGAGACAGTCTGAAATGGTGGACTAATTGGGATTGGAAGCTGTCTTCAAAGCTGTCCTGGGAGCTGTCCTGTTGTGAGGAGTAACAGCAACTGAAGTGCCTGGGGCTCCACTCCCTGCTCTTTGTATGAGCAGAAGAAAGACATCTGCTAATCTTCATCCATGCCCTATGAAGAATGGCATCTAATAATAAGTCACAGGGATTCTGTAACCAACAAGAAGCTTTGTCTATCTGCATAGACACTCATGTCTCAGCCAGTCTCAGAGCCGTTCTCACGTAGTGGGATTAGCAATATAAGTTATCTGCCTGTTGGGCTAGTATTCTTTTTTGTTTGTTTTGTTTGTTTGATTGGTTGGTTGGTTTTTTGAGACAGGGTTTCTCTGTATAGCTTTGGCTGTCCTTAACTCACTTTGTATACCAGGCTGGCCTCGAACTCACAGTGATCCTCCTGCCTCTGCCTCCTGAATGCTAGGATTAAAGGCATGCATCACCACGCCCAGTGTGCCAGTATTCTTAATGCCAGAAGATGCTGGAGGAGAAAAGACTTCAGTGGTCTTACTCAGTGGTAGACCCTACATGCTATTTTATTGACCTGGCAAGAAAGAAGTCCGCACTGGGACAATAGAGATAGAACTATTTAGGGCACTAGCGTTTTAAAATTTTTATTTATGTATGTGTATGAATATTTTACCTGAATGTGCCTGCACGCACACCTGCCCGTTAAGGCAAGAAGAGAGTGTTGGATCACCTGAAATGAGAGCTCAGGGCAGTTGAGAGCTACCACGTAGCTGATGGGAACCAAAGTGGATCCTCGGCAAGGGCAACAGGGCTCTTAACCACGACCACCTCTCTAGCCCAGGAGCTTACCTTCTTACTGTAAACCTCACACACTATGAAGATTGAGAAAAAGTCCTTTCAATAAGGAATATAGAAGTCAGGTTGGCTCCTGTGGGTCTGTGAGGGTGGTGTTGTTAATTGAGACGGGAACTGGAGGACCGGGGGAAGGGTTGCTGCTACCAGACATCAGATTCCTACCTTAGAGCAGTGTGCCTATTAACAAAGGTTCTACCAGGTGAGGAGGATTAAAACATTTGCGTCACAGTGAGGGAGATAAAAAGATTTTTATTCTAGCACTCAGGGCGGAAGACGCAGACCTATCTCTGTGAGTTGGAGGCCAACCTGGTCTACAGAGCAAGTCTGGGACAGCCAAGGATACAAAGAGAAACCCTGTCCTGACAATAAACAAAATATAAAACAAACAAACAAAAATTTTAATTCTGCAAGGCAAAGGAGATAAAAAGATTATCCCCCTCCCCCCAACCCCAGACAGGGTTTCTCTGTGTAGCCTTGCCTGTTCTTTGTAAACCAGGCTGGCTTTGAACTCACAGTGGTCTGCCTGCCTCTGCCTCCCAAGTGCTGGGATTAAAGGTGTATGGCACCACACTTGGTTGATAAAAAAAAATTTTTTTTAATCCTTATCCTTTTTTTTTTTTTTTTTTTTTTTTTGGTTGGGGCATTCAAGACAGAGTAGCTTTGGCTGTCCTAGAACTCATTCTGTAAGCCAGGCTGGCCTAGAACTCAGAGATCTCTCTGCCTCTGCCTCCTAAATGCTGGGATTAAAGATATGTGCCACCACCACCTGGCCTTTATCTTTTATTTATTTATTTATGTGTATGATGGCTCTATCCGCACGTACACCTGCTTGCCAGAAGAGGGCATCAGACCCCAGTATAGAGATTTGGGAGCCACCGTGTGGGTGCTGGGAATTGAACTCAAGACCTCTGGAAGAGCAGACAGTGCTCTTAACCACTGAGCCATCTCTCCAGCCTTATGCTTGCATTTTAAAAATTCAATGTGTATGGGTGTTTTGCTTGCATGTGTGCCCTCATACCATGTGTGCCTGTCCCCTGCAGAGGCTAGAAAAAGGCTTCGGATTCCCTGAACCTGGAGTTACAGGCAGTTACAGAACTGCCACATGGGTGCTGGGAACTAAATGTGAGTCTCCTGGAAAAGTAGCCAGTGCTCTTACCTGAGGAGCCATCTCTCCAGCCCTTAAATATTTTATGTCCATAGACCAGTGCCGCCCTCAGCATCGGTCAGAGAGGCTTCTTTTTGCAATGGACGATAGTCAGTGGAGAGGCTCATAACTGGTAACATTGCTGAGAACAAGCAACTATCGAATGTTCATCTCTAAGCATGACATCTGTACCACTCCCTACAAGGTTCAGGGAACATAGAAGAGCGAGGGGAAAGGTTACAAAAGCCATAAAACTAGGAACAGTGCTGGGAAACTTCTGGATATGGCACGAGCATACAACAGCTATGACTCTCTGCACAAGACCTGCGTGGCATTCCATAGTTAACGAGGAAGGGGTCATGAGGTCCCACCCTTCCCTATGGTGGTTGAGGGAGGGGGAGTCATTTTCTACATTGGTGAAGTCACTGGCAAGTTACTCTTGTAAATAGCTACCTCCCCAGGGTCATGCAAGCAACTCTAATTAAAAACAGTGCGTTGCAAAAATAAAATAGGAAGACTAGCTGGGAAGAAGAAAGAGGAAAATAGGAACAGGAGGGAGATGAGAGGGGCTAATGGGGATGGGTAGGTGTCATCATCATCCATTGTGTACAAACATGGAACTGACAAAATTTTAAAAATTTCAGACAGGGTCTCGCTATAGACACTAAGGTGGCTCTGATTCCTGAATGCGGGGATTAAAGGCATGTGCCACCATACTTGGCTCCCAGTTTTTAATACATAGGGTTTTTTTGTTTGTTTTGTTTTAATTTAAGTTATATATGGTGACAGAAGCCTTTAATCCTAGTACTAGGAAGGCAGAGGCAGTTGGATCTCTCTAAATTCAAGGCCAGCCGGGGCTACATCTACATAGCAAATTATAGGCCAGCCAGAACTAATAAAACTGTCTCAAAAAAAAAAAAAAAAAAAAAGGGCTGTCACATCAGGAGTGCCACTGTTCTCTCTCTATGTGATGCAGCCCAGCTCCAGGATAGCAAGGACCAGCTGCTCATCTTCTGGGACCTTAGAGTGCAACCTTAAGAATGAAATGACCGCCAGGAGGTGGTGACGGACACCTTTAATCTCAGTGCTCAGGAGGCAGAGGCAGAGGCAGGTGGATCACTGGTTTACAAACCCAACTCCAGGATAGTCAAGGCTACACAGACAAACCCTGTCTCAAAAAACAAAACAAAACAAAAAACAAACAAACAAACAAAAAAATCTATGTCAGCTCCAAGCATTCCGTCAGCAAGAAGCAAAGATCAAGGATAAATTGTGAGCAAACTGCTACAAAGAGGCCAAGGACCAATGTACACTGGCAGAAAAAAATAGGTGGCACACCATCATGTCCCTGAAGGACAAGCCTTTGTGAGCCACCTCCTGCCCTTGACTGGAGCATTTAGCACTCCAGTCTCTCTCCTGGGTATTGCAAGTTGCCCACTTCCTCTAAACTAGATGGGCTGATGGAATCTTAGCAAGGGGAGGACAGTCCCTTTACCCCAGTTGCAGAATGTTACTCCCACAACTTGTGCTCATCCATCTCTGAAGGTTCTAGCCTTCCCAAATTGCTTTTTCTAATTTTAATTTAATTTAATTTAATTTTTTTTGAGACAGGGTTTCTCTGCATAGTCTTGGCTGTCCTGAACTCACTCAGTAGACCAGGCTGGCCTTGAACTCACAGATATCCACCTGCCTCTGCTTCCCACATGCTCGGATTAAAGGCATGTGCCACTACCGCCCCATCTTGACTCTGAGCTTTTCTGTTCTGTGTGTAAAAGGAATGTTGTAGAAGTGACCCTCTCTGAGCCAGCTGGTTTCCCTTCCTTGGTCTTAGTCATTCACATTAAGGAAAATAATATTAAAAGGCTAATTAACACAGAGAAAATAATGAAAAATGGGGTGGGGGTGGGAGGAGTGGAAATCAACACAAGAGCCTGGTGGTGGTGGCAGCACACGCCTAGGACAGCTAGGGCTACACAGAGAGATCCTGTCCTTTTTGTTTTTGTTTTTCGATACAGGGTTTCTCTGCATAGCCTTGCCTGTCCTGGACTTGCTTTGTAGACCAGGCTGGCCTTGAAAAGAAATCTGCCTGACTCTGCTTCCCAAATGCTGGGATTAAAGGTGAGCACCACCACACCTGGCTGAGAAATCCTGTCTTAAAAAAGAAAAGAAAGAAAGAAAATGGGTCAGATAAAGAAAATGATTGATTTTGTTGGTGTGGAGGAACACAGCAGGATTCTGGGCTGGGTTTTTTTTGTTTGGTTTGGTTTGGTTTTTTGAGACAGGGACTGACTTTGTAGACCAAGCTGGTCTCAAACTCACAGTGATCCGCCTGTCTCTACCTCTCAAGTGCTGGGATTAAAGGTGTGCGCCACCACCGCCTGGCCTTGGGTGAGTTTATATGTAGCATGTGCACACAGGTATCTGAGGAGGCCAGAAGAAAACATGAGGTCCTCTGAAACGGAGCCACAGGTGGTTGTGAACCAATTTATGTGATGTTGGGAAGTGCGACCAGCCCTCTGCGCGAGTAGCAAGACTGGTATCTGGTGAGGCATCTGTCCGGCCAGCATCCAGGACTCTTAACAAGTCCTAATCTTGTAAGAAGGCAGATGTCCATCTGGGACCAGCATGGGACCTGGGGTTCTGCATTCCCAGCAGACATGAGAGGTGGGGGGGGGCACTGCAGCTTCCAGAACCCCGTTCCTAGAAGCAGTGCCCTAGAAAACTCTGTCCAGGTCTCCAAAAGTAGACGTGTGCCCTGCTCACAGAGTGTGAGACACAGATAGGGCGTCGCATGGGCCTCCAGCGCCTGTGTTTTTTCTGCCAATTTTAGTACTTCGCAGACGACTGACCTGGCCTAAAAACCTTCTTTTATCTCTCCCCAGCTGCTGCTCGTGGGTTTTTAAAATCTTCCCTTTTTAAGCCTCCCCCCTGACTACTTTTTATCACCCAGGCTTAGTTTCAGTTTTCATCTTCTCAGCCTTTGTGAAGTTCACTCTTTGGCCTCCCTTGCTCTTCTTAAAAACTCTTAACCTGGTTTGGAGGATTTGAAGCTCTAGTCTTACCCTGCTTTTCATCCATCTCTTGCTGTCTATGCAAATGACCATTGTTTCGCCTAGTTCGTCCTTGTCATTTCTCTGACCTGCCACTCTTTCCCACCCATTCCTGCCCCTCATCTATTTTTGTGTTATTTTCTTTCCAAATCTTTGTAGCTCTGGCTGGTCAGGAACTCACTTTGTAGACTAGGCTGGCCAGCCTCCACTTGCCTCTGCCTCCCAAGTGCTGGGATTAAAGGGGTGTTAACTACCCAGCCAAGGCCTTGTTGGAGGATGGTCTGATGTATTTTGATGCTAATTAATAAAAAGCCTTCCCAGCCAGGTGTGGAGGCGCATGCCTGTAATTCCAGCACTCGGGAGGCAGAGGCAGGCAGATCGCTGTGAGTTCGAGGCCAGCCTGGTCTACAAACTGACTCCAGGACAGCCAAGGCTAACGCAGAGAGACCTTATCTCGAAAAACCAAAATATATAAAAAAAAAAAAAAAAAAAAAAAAAGCCTTCCCACCTGGGCAGGGCAACTGAAATAGGTGTGGCTAAAGTTCCCTGGGCTTAAAGAGAAAGAGGAATCCTGGGAAGCGGAGAGGGAAGAGAAGAAGGCCGCCATGGGTTAGGTGGAGGAGAAGCACATGGCTGTCATGGATGGGGACTTGGCCCAGATGAAGAACATTAGCAAGTATTTGGGATTATGGATGGGAGGTAGCTTGATAAAAATTATTAGAAACAGATGGCATGGGACTGGGGCAGGGATCTCATACCTGGCCCACTATGGGAGGTAGTTTAGAGGATTGATATCTGCCCTGCCCCAGGTTAACTAAGGCTATTTTAAAATATAACAAGTGTCTGTGTCTTGATTGATTGCTGGCCGGCTATACGGACATAATAAGTATAGGCCTGATAATAAACAATTATTACACCATATTGATAACTTAAAAACAACAAGGCCTATTCCCAACTCTCTTGATATGATTCTCATTAGTTTAATTGCACTGATTCGAAGTTACAGGATGGCTGTGGTGGTTGAATACATATTTGAAGGCTTGGCCATAGACGGTGGCACTGTTAAGAGGTGTTGCCTTGTTGGAGGAAGTGTGTCACCGTGGAGGCAGAGTTTGAGGTCATATATGCTCAAGCTACGCCCAGGATAGCACACAGTTGCTTCTACAGATCAAGATGTAGAAGTCTCAGCTCCTCCTCCAGCACCATGTCTTCCTGGGTGCTACCATGTTTCCCACCATGATGACAATAGACTAAACCTCAGAAACTGTGAGCCAGGCCCAATTAAGTGGTTTCCTTTATAAGAGTTGCTGTGGTCACGGTGACTCTTCACAGCAATGAAACCCTGACTAAAACAGTGGTCTCCTAGATGTCTAGCCTGTCCAAAAAAAAACCTTCCAATCTTCAGAGAAGATACAGGAATAGGCAATAAGTACATGAAAAGATGCTATGTCATTAATCATTAATCATGCAAGGACTATGAGTCAAAACTGCCAACCATCCTCCATGACCATTAGGATGACAGAAAGAAGAAAAGAAAAACAAATACAAGTGCCACCGAAGCTGGGAAAGCTGATGCCTGATGAAGGGTGTGATGTGAGAGGCCGCACTCACATTCGCCATTACAAGATGGCGCTGACATCCTGTGTCCCAAACTGGTAAAACAAGGAATCTGCGCATGTGCGAAGGAACTTTCCACTTGTTGTGCTCTGCCTCTCCCGTGGCGTCATATCGCCTGATGAGTAACAGCCAATCAGGGACTGACACATCCTAAGCGGAGAACAGTTTCCTATATAAGGGATGGGTTTCTGCTGTTTGGGGTCTCCATTTTACCTGTCGTAAGCTTATGCTCTCCCTCTCAAGACGCATTAAAGCTTTACTGCAGAAGGGTCCTGTGTGTGCAGCGTCGTCCTTGCTGGCGAGACGGTAACGCGGGTCACAGTATGAAGACAACATGGCGTAGCCAATGTGGAAAGCGTGGAACCCCCTCAAAAACTTCAAAGCACATTTCCCTGTTTGTGTCACTGAACAAGGCAGGCAGGAATCTTCATTTAAACCTCTATGGTGAAGCCGGGCCGCCTGGTGGAACACACCTTTGATCCTAGCACTGGGGAGGCAAAGGCAGGTGGATGGCTGTGAGTTCGAGGCCAGCCTGATCTACAGAGTGAGTCCAGGGCAGCCCATGCTACACAGAGAAGTTTTGTCTCAAAAAACCAAAATAAATAAATAAATAAATAAATAATATATATATATTATGTAGTGGTCTGGGCACATGGCACATGCCTTTAATACCAGCACTCTGGTGTGAGAAGTAGGTGGGTCTTTGTGGGTTCGAGGCTTGCCTGGTCTACATAATGAGTTTCATGACAGCTGGGGCTATATAGAGAGATCCTGCCACAAACAAACAAACAATAGTGACCTTAAAGTGAGGTTATTTATAGAATAATTAACTAAGCTTGTTTAGGAATTCAATTACCTCTTTTAAAAGTATACAGGTCTCTGGATAAAATTTCCATTTCCTCTGACTTGGTGCTCTTCTTGCCGCTGCAGGGCACACACTTTTCTCCATTCTTTCTTTCTGTTTTTTGTTTGTTTGTTTGTTTGTTTTGAGACAGGGTTTCTCTGTGTAGCCTTGGCCATCCTGGACTCACTTTGTAGACCAGGCTGGCCTCGAACTCACAGCGATCCGCCTGCCTCTGCCTCCCGAGTGCTGGGATTAAAGGCGTGCGCCACCACGCTTGGCTTGTTTTTGTTTTTGAGGCAGTGTTTCTCTGTGTAGCCTTGGATGTCCTAGACTCGCTTTGTAGACCAGGCTGGCCTTGAACTCACAGCGATTGCCTGCCTCTGTCTCCCGAGTGCTGGGACCAAAGGTGTGCGCCACCACGCCCGGCCTTTTTCTCCATTCTTCTTGTCTGAGTTCATTTTGGCTTTGTTGAGAGCCCATTTCATTCAGGTATACCTGTGATGCAACAAACTCATTTCTGAATGTACGTACACCCTGTCTGCATCCACAGCAGCAGCACTCACAGTCAACACATGCCCATTGGCCGAGGAACAGGTGAGCAGAGAGAGTAGCCTTAGAAAGACTGCAGCATGGGTAAACAGTGAGGACCTCATGGTGTGTGACATTGTGGTGGTTTGAATAAAAATGGCTGCCATAGCCCTGTAGTGAGGGAGTGAGTGGTGTTATTAGGAGGTGTGGCCTTGGTGGAGGAAGTGAGTCACTGTGGTCACTGTGGGAGTGGGCTTTGATGTCTCCTAGGCTCAAACTAGGCTTAGTGTGGCAATCTCCTGCTGTCTGCGGATCAAGATGTAGAACTCTCAGCTCCTTCTCCAGCACTGTGTCTGCCCTCAAAAACAAACAAACAAACAAACAAACAAAGCCTTTAATCTGTGAGTTCCAGGCCAGCCTGGTCTACAAATCAAGCCCAGGACAGCTAGAGCTGTTACACAGAGAAACCATGTTTCAAACAACAGAAAGAGCTTCTTCTTCTTCTCCATGCTGTCTTAAGTATTCTTCTCTCAAAATCCCTCTTACCTACTGAATTTCTGTCAGCTGGTTTCTTGCTCCACCTCTTGACCTAGGTGTTTTTGTTTTGTGTTTTTAATGTACACTTGGTGTTTGGCCTACATGAATATCTATGTGAAGGAATCAGATCCACTGGAACTTGAGTTGCAAACAGTTGTGAGCTGCCATGTGGTTGCTGGGAATTGAACCCGGGTCCTCTGGAAGAGCAGTCAGTGCTATTAACCACTGAGCCATCTCTCTAGTCCCTAGATTTAACTTTTTTTTTAAAAAAGATTTATTTATTATATATACAATGTTCTGTCTGCGTGTGTGCCTGCAGGCCAGAAGAGGGCATCAGATCTCATTATAGATGGTTGTGAGCCACCATGTGATTGCTGGGAATTGAACTCAAGACCTCTGGAAGAGCAGCCAGTGCTCTTAACCTCTGAGCCATCTCTCCAGCCCCCTTGCCCCCCAGCGTTAACTTTTAAAAAATCCTCTGTACAGAAAAATCTTGGATTAAAGGTGTGTGTGTGTGAGGGCTGAAGCACACCAAATAAGAAATAGGTTTTTGGGCTGGAGAGACGACTCAGAGGTTAAGAGCACTGGATGTTCTTCCTAGAGGTCCTGAGTTCAATTCCCAGCAACTATATTGTTCCCAACCATCTGTAATGAGATCTGGTGCCCTCTCCTGGCCTGCAGGTGTACATGCAGACAGAACACTGTATACATAATAAATAAATACATCTTAAAAAATAAAAAATAAAAAAAGAAACAGGTTTTTACAGATCACAATCTCAGGGTTCACAATAGGATCAAATATCCTGTAATAAATGTTTGTGCTAGACTCAAGGAAGTGGGTGGGTGATATCCCCTATCTGCCTACACATTTTAGGGTCTTTTCTGTACTTCCCCTCTGCAGTTAGGGGCCCGGTTTGAATTTGACATTATATTACCTCAACTTGAGTTTAATCACTCATACTTGGCCACCAACTTTAGAGTCCTGAGTCTGTTTTCTCCCAAATCCTGATAATTCTGGAGGTTCCTATGAAGATAGGGTGGGGCATGGTGAAACACAGCCTGTTTGCATTGGCCAGCTTGGGAAGAGCTTCAGAGGAGCCATCCTGGCAAATTGGAGGTTATGATTGTTTTATTGGGTGAGGAGGAAGAACAGATTCTGGGAAGAGGAAAGCAATGCCCTATTGTCCATCTAAGGCAAAGAGCGGTTCTCAACCCATGGGTTGAACAATTCTCTCACGGGGGTCATTTAAGACCATCAGAAAACATAGTGATTAACATTATGATTCATACCAGTAGCAAAATTGCAGTTATGGTGTAGCAACAAAAGTAATTTCATGGTTGGAACTTACCACAACGTGAGAAACTGTATTAAAGAGGAAGGTTGGAACCACTGGTCTAAGGCAAGGCCGCAAGTGGGCCTTGAAGGCCACCAGTCTCCGTAAAGGGTTAAAGATATCTAGGTGGTCCTTCCCACCAAACGTGGTTCCAGGAGGACAAGGAGAGCTCTTTGGAGAAGAGACTGGATGACGCAGAACCTCCGAATTTCCAGGTTGTCCAAAAGGCTTCAAACAGTGTGTGGGAGGGGGCAGACCTGTTGCCTTGAGCAACACTCCGCCCCCTGAAGGGCTTGCTTTGGACTTAAAGCCGAAGTGTTCTGGTGGAACAAACAACAAAGGATGTTATTGGGGTAACCGGAGCAAGTTGTGTTCAAGCAGAATGTTACTGAACAGTGTGAACTTACCAGTGTTCACTTGGAGTGTGACGCTGGAGTTGTGCGGGAGGATGTCTTTATTCTTGGGACAGTCACGGCAAAGTGTTTCAAGGTGAAATGTCATAATATATGTAATAACTCCCCAATGCTTCAGGAAAAAAGAAAGAGACTCAAGAGCCCTGGTGAAGGATGTCAATAAAAATATGGCTTGTCTTCCATTGTGAAACTGATGTTGAGCATAAATTCTTGCACAAAAAATGAACAAGAACTGGGGCTGGAGGAGAGATGGCTCAGATCTTGAGCACTGTCTGTCCTCCCAAAGGTCCTGAGTTCAATTCCCAGCAAGCACATGGTGGCTCATAACCATCTACAATGAGATCTGGTGGGGCTGGAGAGATGGCTCAGCAATTAAAAGCTAGGCTCACAGTCAAAAATATAAGAGATCTGGTGCCTTCTTCTGGTGTGCAGGCAGAATACTGTATAAATAATAAATAAATACATCTTTAAAAAAAAAATGAGCCAGGCATGGTGTCCCACACCTTTAGTCCCAGCACTAGGGAGGCAGAGGCAAGAGGATCTCTGTGAGTTTGAGGCCAGCCTGGTCTACAAAGCTAGTCCAGGACAGCCAAGGCTACACAGAGAAACCCTGCCTTGAAAACTAAAAATGGAGGAGGAGGAGAAGAAGATCACCAAATGGATTCTCTTTGCCTCAGGGACATTACCCTAAATGAACCGAGCCAGTCACCAGAGGGCAAACTCTATGCAGTTCCACTCACACAAAGCACTGGGAATAGTAAAGTTATGGATGTTTCGAGGGCTGGGCTGGGGCATGATAGCCATTTGGTGAATCGCTTCCATTTTGCAAAGGGAAGGTTTTAGCCATGTGCTACAAAATAGTGTGAGCACAGGTCACACTTGCGTACTCAACAATTATACTGCAAAAGAAGGAAAAAGAGGCAAAAAATGGAAGAAGATTAAAAAGGATGTAGGGAGGGGAGCTCCGAGTCAGAACGGCTTTCCAAATCACGCGGTGGACCAGACTTTTCCAAGTCTGGCAGCTTCTGTCACATTAGGATGTGTGAGGGGGAAAGCGGCTTGGCAGCCAGACCTGGAACCAGGTCCTGTGCTTGCTTCAGCTAAGCAGGTCTCCTTCCTCTCGGCCTCTCCCTGCCCTGTTCCCAAGTGTGTCAACCTTTCAACCACATACTCACATGAGCACTTCAGTGGAGAGCAATGCCATTCAGCTTTCAGCCTCTGCAGTAGAAGAGGACGTGCTGGAAAGCCAATTCAGGATGGACCATGAGTTTCTACACCGCTCTCTCCCTCATAGGTACGTTCCAAGCGCAAGGGTAAATCCTAAATAGTCTGACCTCTGCTCCTCTGTTCCACGGCACCCTTCCGTTCTGTGATGAATTGGGACCTCTGAAACTGAGCATAAGTGACATGATCGATTGTGTGTGCCTTCAATCCAATCCCACATATACACTTATTCTCTCACACTCAAATATGGCACCATTGTATATACACTCACACTCTCACCCACATGCACACATTTTCTCTCTCACACACGCCCATGTACAACACACTTTCATACACTCACACACACAACAACTTGTCTTTTGGGGAACTCTTTAGAGGCTGGTGGAGCAGCTCAGTGGTGGAGTACTCAACTCATCTGCAGCCACCTCCTTTCCTTCTCTGTGTGCTGGTCTCACTGTGGAGAGCAGACCTAGTTATAAGCTAGCATGGGACTCACAAGGACCTGCCTGCCTCTGCCTCTAGAGTGCTGGAATTAAGGGTGGGCACCATCATGTCCTATTTAGCCTATTTATTTATTTAGACTTAGCTGTTGTAAAGATTGCCCTGCCATTCTTCCTCCCCTGCAACCCCCACAAGGTTTCTCTGTTTAGCCTTGGCTATCCTTGAACTCACAGAGATCCTCCTGCCTCTGCCTCCCAAGTGCTGGTAGTAAAAGCATTAGCCATGACCACCTGGCTAAATTACCTTTTGTTTTGTTTTGTTTTTTGAGACAGGGTTTCTCTGTGTAGCCCTGGTTGTCCTGGACTCACTTTGTAGACCAGGCTGGCCTTAAACTCACAGCGATCTGCCTGCCTCTGCCTCCCAAGTGCTAGGATTAAAGGCATGCACCACCACCACCTAGCTAGCCCCTATATTTTATAATTAGTCTTTGTCATGACAGAAACTAAGAATTAACACAAACACAGGTACTTAATGATCTATATAATTTAAAATGTGTATTGAAAATTTTCTACTATAGACTACTTTGTTTTATGTTAAATAAGCTGCGAGGCTGAGCTTTTACTTATATTTTCTGCTTTAATAAGTGAAGCAGACCCTGGTATGGTAGCATATACCTTTAATCCCAATACTAGGGAGGCAGAGGCAGGTAGGTTTTTTGAGGGACAGCCTGGTCTATGTAAGGAGGTCTAGGATATCCTGGGCTACATAGTGAAAACTTGTCTCAAAATAACACACACACACACCACACACACACACACACACACACACACACACACACACACACACACTAAATAAACAGAGCTCGGGGTATGACCTAATGATGGAGCACGTACCTTACATTCACAAGGGCTTGGATTCAGTCCCCAGTTAAGGAGAGGTGGCAGAATGGGGAACAAACAAGGGTAGCAACTTGAGAACAATGATTTGAACTGTCAGACTGCCCTTGCTGTCCTAGGTGCCACGGCAAGTGCCAGAAAGGCACCAGTGAGGTGCCTTAGCAGGCGGAGCCAATAACACTGGAAGGGGACTCAATTCGTTTGGACAGTGGACTCTGCAGTGGCTGGCAGCATTGCCTGGTATGGAGTTCCACTCTCTATATGTTGAGTTCAGACCCTAGGATAAACCCAGCGGTTAAAGAAAATCAGACTTCAGGCAAATGAAGATATTTGGGGTGCTCATGTGGACGGACCGCCACAGGCTAAATTCTTAAACTGACTTTTCCCACTCAAGAGGAGCCACATCTTTTACAGTCTAGAATATTTTATTGAAATCTAACCATGGCCTGGCATGGTGGTGCAGGTCTGTAATCCTAGTACTTGGAGACAGAGACAGGAGAGCCAGTGTGGTCAACATGACCATGTTGAGGCTCCAGATCAGTTACGGTTCCTGAGTCTCAAACAGAACTACTCTCCTCAAATATAACAAAACAGAAAGTGGCCTGGCCATGGTGGCCCATGCCTTTAGCCTTTTTTTTTTTTTTTTTTTTTCTTTCTTTCTTTTTTTTAAGATTTGTTTATTTATTATTATGTGTACACTGC
Source organism: Acomys russatus (assembly GCF_903995435.1). NCBI lineage: Eukaryota > Metazoa > Chordata > Mammalia > Rodentia > Muridae > Acomys > Acomys russatus. The sequence goes on along the minus strand of NC_067140.1, from coordinate 67,997,161 downwards.
TTTGCCTGCATGTACACCTGCAGGCTAGAAGAGGGTGTCAGATTTCATTATGGATGGTTATGAGCCACCATGTGGGTGCTGGGATTTGAACTCAGGACCTCTGGAATAGCAGTCAGTGCTCTTAACCTCTGAGCCATCTCTCCAGCCCCCTCGCCCCCCAGCGTTAACTTTTAAAAAATCCTCTGTACAGAAAAATCTTGGATTAAAGGTGTGTGTGTGTGAGGGCTGAAGCACACCAAATAAGAAATAGGTTTTTTGGGCTGGAGAGACGACTCAGAGGTTAAGAGCACTGGATGTTCTTCCTAGAGGTCCTGAGTTCAATTCCCAGCAACTATATTGTTCCCAACCATCTGTAATGAGATCTGGTGCCCTCTCCTGGCCTGCAGGTGTACATGCAGACAGAACACTGTATACATAATAAATAAATACATCTTAAAAAATAAAAAATAAAAAAAGAAACAGGTTTTTACAGATCACAATCTCAGGGTTCACAATAGGATCAAATATCCTGTAATAAATGTTTGTGCTAGACTCAAGGAAGTGGGTGGGTGATATCCCCTATCTGCCTACACATTTTAGGGTCTTTTCTGTACTTCCCCTCTGCAGTTAGGGGCCCGGTTTGAATTTGACATTATATTACCTCAACTTGAGTTTAATCACTCATACTTGGCCACCAACTTTAGAGTCCTGAGTCTGTTTTCTCCCAAATCCTGATAATTCTGGAGGTTCCTATGAAGATAGGGTGGGGCATGGTGAAACACAGCCTGTTTGCATTGGCCAGCTTGGGAAGAGCTTCAGAGGAGCCATCCTGGCAAATTGGAGGTTATGATGTTTTATTGGGTGAGGAGGAAGAACAGATTCTGGGAAGAGGAAAGCAATGCCCTATTGTCCATCTAAGGCAAAGAGCGGTTCTCAACCCATGGGTTGAACAATTCTCTCACGGGGGTCATTTAAGACCATCAGAAAACATAGGATTAACATTATGATTCATACCAGTAGCAAATTGCAGTTATGGTGTAGCAACAAAAGTAATTTCATGGTTGGAACTTACCACAACGTGAGAAACTGTATTAAAGAGGAAGGTTGGAACCACTGGTCTAAGGCAAGGCCGCAAGTGGGCCTTGAAGGCCACCAGTCTCCGTAAAGGGTTAAGATATCTAGGTGGTCCTTCCCACCAAACGTGGTTCCAGGAGGACAAGGAGAGCTCTTTGGAGAAGAGACTGGATGACGCAGAACCTCCGAATTTCCAGGTTGTCCAAAAGGCTTCAAACAGTGTGTGGGAGGGGGCAGACCTGTTGCCTTGAGCAACACTCCGCCCCCTGAAGGGCTTGCTTTGGACTTAAAGCCGAAGGTTCTGGTGGAACAAACAACAAAGGATGTTATTGGGGTAACCGGAGCAAGTTGTGTTCAAGCAGAATGTTACTGAACAGTGTGAACTTACCAGTGTTCACTTGGAGTGTGACGCTGGAGTTGTGCGGGAGGATGTCTTTATTCTTGGGACAGTCACGGCAAAGTGTTTCAAGGTGAAATGTCATAATATATGTAATAACTCCCCAATGCTTCAGGAAAAAAGAAAGAGACTCAAGAGCCCTGGTGAAGGATGTCAATAAAAATATGGCTTGTCTTCCATTGTGAAACTGATGTTGAGCATAAATTCTTGCACAAAAAATGAACAAGAACTGGGGCTGGAGGAGAGATGGCTCAGATCTTGAGCACTGTCTGTCCTCCCAAAGGTCTGAGTTCAATTCCCAGCAAGCACATGGTGGCTCATAACCATCTACAATGAGATCTGGTGGGGCTGGAGAGATGGCTCAGCAATTAAAAGCTAGGCTCACAGTCAAAAATATAAGAGATCTGGTGCCTTCTTCTGGTGTGCAGGCAGAATACTGTATAAATAATAAATAATACATCTTTAAAAAAAAAATGAGCCAGGCATGGTGTCCCACACCTTTAGTCCCAGCACTAGGGAGGCAGAGGCAAGAGGATCTCTGTGAGTTTGAGGCCAGCCTGGTCTACAAAGCTAGTCCAGGACAGCCAAGGCTACACAGAGAAACCCTGCCTTGAAAAACTAAAAATGGAGGAGGAGGAGAAGAAGATCACCAAATGGATTCTCTTTGCCTCAGGGACATTACCCTAAATGAACCGAGCCAGTCACCAGAGGGCAAACTCTATGCAGTTCCACTCACACAAAGCACTGGGAATAGTAAGTTATGGATGTTTCGAGGGCTGGGCTGGGGCATGATAGCCATTTGGTGAATCGCTTCCATTTTGCAAAGGGAAGGTTTTAGCCATGTGCTACAAAATAGTGTGAGCACAGGTCACACTTGCGTACTCAACAATTATACTGCAAAAGAAGGAAAAAGAGGCAAAAAATGGAAGAAGATTAAAAAGGATGTAGGGAGGGGAGCTCCGAGTCAGAACGGCTTTCCAAATCACGCGGTGGACCAGACTTTTCCAAGTCTGGCAGCTTCTGTCACATTAGGATGTGTGAGGGGGAAAGCGGCTTGGCAGCCAGACCTGGAACCAGGTCCTGTGCTTGCTTCAGCTAAGCAGGTCTCCTTCCTCTCGGCCTCTCCCTGCCCTGTTCCCAAGTGTGTCAACCTTTCAACCACATACTCACATGAGCACTTCAGTGGAGAGCAATGCCATTCAGCTTTCAGCCTCTGCAGTAGAAGAGGACGTGCTGGAAAGCCAATTCAGGATGGACCATGAGTTTCTACACCGCTCTCTCCCTCATAGGTACGTTCCAAGCGCAAGGGTAAATCCTAAATAGTCTGACCTCTGCTCCTCTGTTCCACGGCACCCTTCCGTTCTGTGATGAATTGGACCTCTGAAACTGAGCATAAGTGACATGATCGATTGTGTGTGCCTTCAATCCAATCCCACATATACACTTATTCTCTCACACTCAAATATGGCACCATTGTATATACACTCACACTCTCACCCACATGCACACATTTTCTCTCTCACACACGCCCATGTACAACACACTTTCATACACTCACACACACAACAACTTGTCTTTGGGGAACTCTTTAGAGGCTGGTGGAGCAGCTCAGTGGTGGAGTACTCAACTCATCTGCAGCCACCTCCTTTCCTTCTCTGTGTGCTGGTCTCACTGTGGAGAGCAGACCTAGTTATAAGCTAGCATGGGACTCACAAGGACCTGCCTGCCTCTGCCTCTAGAGTGCTGGAATTAAGGGTGGGCACCATCATGTCCTATTTAGCCTATTTATTTATTTAGACTTAGCTGTTGTAAAGATTGCCCTGCCATTCTTCCTCCCTGCAACCCCCCACAAGGTTTCTCTGTTTAGCCTTGGCTATCCTTGAACTCACAGAGATCCTCCTGCCTCTGCCTCCCAAGTGCTGGTAGTAAAAGCATTAGCCATGACCACCTGGCTAAATTACCTTTTGTTTGTTTTGTTTTTGAGACAGGGTTTCTCTGTGTAGCCCTGGTTGTCCTGGACTCACTTTGTAGACCAGGCTGGCCTTAAACTCACAGCGATCTGCCTGCCTCTGCCTCCCAAGTGCTAGGATTAAAGGCATGCACCACCACCACCTAGCTAGCCCCTATATTTTATAATTAGTCTTTGTCATGACAGAAACTAAGAATTAACACAAACACAGGTACTTAATGATCTATATAATTTAAAAATGTGTATTGAAAATTTTCTACTATAGACTACTTTGTTTATGTTAAATAAGCTGCGAGGCTGAGCTTTTACTTATATTTTCTGCTTTAATAAGTGAAGCAGACCTGGTATGGTAGCATATACCTTTAATCCCAATACTAGGGAGGCAGAGGCAGGTAGGTTTTTTGAGGACAGCCTGGTCTATGTAAGGAGGTCTAGGATATCCTGGGCTACATAGTGAAAACTTGTCTCAAAATAACACACACACACACCACCACACACACACACACACACACACACACACACACACACACTAAATAAACAGAGCTCGGGGTATGACCTAATGTGGAGCACGTACCTTACATTCACAAGGGCTTGGATTCAGTCCCCCAGTTAAGGAGAGGTGAGCAGAATGGGGAACAAACAAGGGTAGCACTTGAGAACAATGATTTGAACTGTCAGACTGCCCTTGCTGTCCTAGGTGCCACGGCAAGTGCCAGAAAGGCACCAGTGAGGTGCCTTAGCAGGCGGAGCCAATAACACTGGAAGGGGACTCAATTCGTTTGGACAGTGGACTCTGCAGTGGCTGGCAGCATTGCCTGGTATGGAGTTCCACTCTCTATATGTTGAGTTCAGACCCTAGGATAAACCCAGCGGTTAAAAGAAAATCAGACTTCAGGCAAATGAAGATATTTGGGGTGCTCATGTGGACGGACCGCCACAGGCTAAATTCTTAAACTGACTTTTCCCACTCAAGAGGAGCCACATCTTTTACAGTCTAGAATATTTTATTGAAATCTAACCATGGCCTGGCATGGTGGTGCAGGTCTGTAATCCTAGTACTTGGAGACAGAGGACAGGAGAGCCAGTGTGGTCACATGACCATGTTGAGGCTCCAGATCAGTTACGGTTCCTGAGTCTCAAACAGAACTACTCTCCTCAAATATAACAAAACAGAAAGTGGCCTGGCCATGGTGGCCCATGCCTTTAGCCTTTTTTTTTTTTTTTTTTTTTCTTTCTTTCTTTTTTTAAGATTTGTTTATTTATTATTATGTGTACACTGCTTTGCCTGCATGTACACCTGCAGGCTAGAAGAGGGTGTCAGATTTCATTATGGATGGTTATGAGCCACCATGTGGTGCTGGATTTGAACTCAGGACCTCTGGAATAGCAGTCAGTGCTCTTAACCTCTGAGCCATCTCTCCAGCCCCCTCGCCCCCAGCGTTAACTTTTAAAAAATCCTCTGTACAGAAAAATCTTGGATTAAAGGTGTGTGTGTGTGAGGGCTGAAGCACACCAAATAAGAAATAGGTTTTTGGGCTGGAGAGACGACTCAGAGGTTAAGAGCACTGGATGTTCTTCCTAGAGGTCCTGAGTTCAATTCCCAGCAACTATATTGTTCCCAACCATCTGTAATGAGATCTGGTGCCCTCTCTGGCCTGCAGGTGTACATGCAGACAGAACACTGTATACATAATAAATAAATACATCTTAAAAAATAAAAATAAAAAAAGAAACAGGTTTTTACAGATCACAATCTCAGGGTTCACAATAGGATCAAATATCCTGTAATAAATGTTTGTGCTAGACTCAAGGAAGTGGGTGGGTGATATCCCCTATCTGCCTACACATTTTAGGTCTTTTCTGTACTTCCCCTCTGCAGTTAGGGGCCCGGTTTGAATTTGACATTATATTACCTCAACTTGAGTTAATCACTCATACTTGGCCACCAACTTTAGAGTCCTGAGTCTGTTTCTCCCAAATCCTGATATTCTGGAGGGTCCTATGAAGATAGGGTGGGGCATGGTGAAACACAGCCTGTTTGCATTGGCCAGCTTGGGAAGAGCTTCAGAGGAGCCATCCTGGCAAATTGGAGGTTATGATTGTTTTATTGGGTGAGGAGGAAGAACAGATTCTGGAAGAGGAAAGCAATGCCCTATTGTCCATCTAAGGCAAAGAGCGGTTCTCAACCCATGGGTTGAACAATTCTCTCACGGGGGTCATTTAAGACCATCAGAAAACATAGTGATTACATTATGATTCATACCAGTAGCAAAATTGCAGTTATGGTGTAGCAACAAAGTAATTTCATGGTTGGAACTTACCACAACGTGAGAACTGTATTAAGAGGAAGGTTGAACCACTGGTCTAAGGCAAGGCCGCAAGTGGGCCTTGAAGGCCACCAGTCTCCGTAAAGGGTTAAAGATATCTAGGTGGTCCTTCCCACCAAACGTGGTTCCAGGAGGACAAGGAGAGCTCTTTGGAGAAGAGACTGGATGACGCAGAACCTCCGAATTTCCAGGTTGTCCAAAAGGCTTCAAACAGTGTGTGGGAGGGGGCAGACCTGTTGCCTTGAGCAACACTCCGCCCCCTGAAGGGCTTGCTTTGGACTTAAAGCCGAAGTGTTCTGGTGGAACAAACAACAAAGGATGTTATTGGGGTAACCGGAGCAAGTTGTGTTCAAGCAGAATGTTACTGAACAGTGTGAACTTACCAGTGTTCACTTGGAGTGTGACGCTGGAGTTGTGCGGGAGGATGTCTTTATTCTTGGGACAGTCACGGCAAAGTGTTTCAAGGTGAAATGTCATAATATATGTAATAACTCCCCAATGCTTCAGGAAAAAAGAAAGAGACTCAAGAGCCCTGGTGAAGGATGTCAATAAAAATATGGCTTGTCTTCCATTGTGAAACTGATGTTGAGCATAAATTCTTGCACAAAAAATGAACAAGAACTGGGGCTGGAGGAGAGATGGCTCAGATCTTGAGCACTGTCTGTCCTCCCAAAGGTCCTGAGTTCAATTCCCAGCAAGCACATGGTGGCTCATAACCATCTACAATGAGATCTGGTGGGGCTGGAGAGATGGCTCAGCAATTAAAAGCTAGGCTCACAGTCAAAATATAAGAGATCTGGTGCCTTCTTCTGGTGTGCAGGCAGAATACTGTATAAATAATAAATAAATACATCTTTAAAAAAAAAATGAGCCAGGCATGGTGTCCCACACCTTTAGTCCCAGCACTAGGGAGGCAGAGGCAAGAGGATCTCTGTGAGTTTGAGGCCAGCCTGGTCTACAAAGCTAGTCCAGGACAGCCAAGGCTACACAGAGAAACCCTGCCTTGAAAAACTAAAAATGGAGGAGGAGGAGAAGAAGATCACCAAATGGATTCTCTTTGCCTCAGGGACATTACCCTAAATGAACCGAGCCAGTCACCAGAGGGCAAACTCTATGCAGTTCCACTCACACAAAGCACTGGGAATAGTAAAGTTATGGATGTTTCGAGGGCTGGGCTGGGGCATGATAGCCATTTGGTGAATCGCTTCCATTTTGCAAAGGGAAGGTTTTAGCCATGTGCTACAAAATAGTGTGAGCACAGGTCACACTTGCGTACTCAACAATTATACTGCAAAAGAAGGAAAAAGAGGCAAAAAATGGAAGAAGATTAAAAAGGATGTAGGGAGGGGAGCTCCGAGTCAGAACGGCTTTCCAAATCACGCGGTGGACCAGACTTTTCCAAGTCTGGCAGCTTCTGTCACATTAGGATGTGTGAGGGGGAAAGCGGCTTGGCAGCCAGACCTGGAACCAGGTCCTGTGCTTGCTTCAGCTAAGCAGGTCTCCTTCCTCTCGGCCTCTCCCTGCCCTGTTCCCAAGTGTGTCAACCTTTCAACCACATACTCACATGAGCACTTCAGTGGAGAGCAATGCCATTCAGCTTTCAGCCTCTGCAGTAGAAGAGGACGTGCTGGAAAGCCAATTCAGGATGGACCATGAGTTTCTACACCGCTCTCTCCCTCATAGGTACGTTCCAAGCGCAAGGGTAAATCCTAAATAGTCTGACCTCTGCTCCTCTGTTCCACGGCACCCTTCCGTTCTGTGATGAATTGGGACCTCTGAAACTGAGCATAAGTGACATGATCGATTGTGTGTGCCTTCAATCCAATCCCACATATACACTTATTCTCTCACACTCAAATATGGCACCATTGTATATACACTCACACTCTCACCCACATGCACACATTTTCTCTCTCACACACGCCCATGTACAACACACTTTCATACACTCACACACACAACAACTTGTCTTTTGGGGAACTCTTTAGAGGCTGGTGGAGCAGCTCAGTGGTGGAGTACTCAACTCATCTGCAGCCACCTCCTTTCCTTCTCTGTGTGCTGGTCTCACTGTGGAGAGCAGACCTAGTTATAAGCTAGCATGGGACTCACAAGGACCTGCCTGCCTCTGCCTCTAGAGTGCTGGAATTAAGGGTGGGCACCATCATGTCCTATTTAGCCTATTTATTTATTTAGACTTAGCTGTTGTAAAGATTGCCCTGCCATTCTTCCTCCCCTGCAACCCCCCACAAGGTTTCTCTGTTTAGCCTTGGCTATCCTTGAACTCACAGAGATCCTCCTGCCTCTGCCTCCCAAGTGCTGGTAGTAAAAGCATTAGCCATGACCACCTGGCTAAATTACCTTTTGTTTTGTTTTGTTTTTTGAGACAGGGTTTCTCTGTGTAGCCCTGGTTGTCCTGGACTCACTTTGTAGACCAGGCTGGCCTTAAACTCACAGCGATCTGCCTGCCTCTGCCTCCCAAGTGCTAGGATTAAAGGCATGCACCACCACCACCTAGCTAGCCCCTATATTTTATAATTAGTCTTTGTCATGACAGAAACTAAGAATTAACACAAACACAGGTACTTAATGATCTATATAATTTAAAAATGTGTATTGAAAATTTTCTACTATAGACTACTTTGTTTTATGTTAAATAAGCTGCGAGGCTGAGCTTTTACTTATATTTTCTGCTTTAATAAGTGAAGCAGACCCTGGTATGGTAGCATATACCTTTAATCCCAATACTAGGGAGGCAGAGGCAGGTAGGTTTTTTGAGGACAGCCTGGTCTATGTAAGGAGGTCTAGGATATCCTGGGCTACATAGTGAAAACTTGTCTCAAAATAACACACACACACACCACACACACACACACACACACACACACACACACACACACACACTAAATAAACAGAGCTCGGGGTATGACCTAATGATGGAGCACGTACCTTACATTCACAAGGGCTTGGATTCAGTCCCCAGTTAAGGAGAGGTGGCAGAATGGGGAACAAACAAGGTAGCAACTTGAGAACAATGATTTGAACTGTCAGACTGCCCTTGCTGTCCTAGGTGCCACGGCAAGTGCCAGAAAGGCACCAGTGAGGTGCCTTAGCAGGCGGAGCCAATAACACTGGAAGGGGACTCAATTCGTTTGGACAGTGGACTCTGCAGTGGCTGGCAGCATTGCCTGGTATGGAGTTCCACTCTCTATATGTTGAGTTCAGACCCTAGGATAAACCCAGCGGTTAAAAGAAAATCAGACTTCAGGCAAATGAAGATATTTGGGGTGCTCATGTGGACGGACCGCCACAGGCTAAATTCTTAAACTGACTTTTCCCACTCAAGAGGAGCCACATCTTTTACAGTCTAGAATATTTTATTGAAATCTAACCATGGCCTGGCATGGTGGTGCAGGTCTGTAATCCTAGTACTTGGAGACAGAGACAGGAGAGCCAGTGTGGTCAACATGACCATGTTGAGGCTCCAGATCAGTTACGGTTCCTGAGTCTCAAACAGAACTACTCTCCTCAAATATAACAAAACAGAAAGTGGCCTGGCCATGGTGGCCCATGCCTTTAGCCTTTTTTTTTTTTTTTTTTTTTTCTTTCTTTCTTTTTTTTAAGATTTGTTTATTTATTATTATGTGTACACTGCTTTGCCTGCATGTACACCTGCAGGCTAGAAGAGGGTGTCAGATTTCATTATGGATGGTTATGAGCCACCATGTGGGTGCTGGGATTTGAACTCAGGACCTCTGGAATAGCAGTCAGTGCTCTTAACCTCTGAGCCATCTCTCCAGCCCCCTCGCCCCCCAGCGTTAACTTTTAAAAAATCCTCTGTACAGAAAAATCTTGGATTAAAGGTGTGTGTGTGTGAGGGCTGAAGCACACCAAATAAGAAATAGGTTTTTGGGCTGGAGAGACGACTCAGAGGTTAAGAGCACTGGATGTTCTTCCTAGAGGTCCTGAGTTCAATTCCCAGCAACTATATTGTTCCCAACCATCTGTAATGAGATCTGGTGCCCTCTCCTGGCCTGCAGGTGTACATGCAGACAGAACACTGTATACATAATAAATAAATACATCTTAAAAAATAAAAAATAAAAAAAGAAACAGGTTTTTACAGATCACAATCTCAGGGTTCACAATAGGATCAAATATCCTGTAATAAATGTTTGTGCTAGACTCAAGGAAGTGGGTGGGTGATATCCCCTATCTGCCTACACATTTTAGGGTCTTTTCTGTACTTCCCCTCTGCAGTTAGGGGCCCGGTTTGAATTTGACATTATATTACCTCAACTTGAGTTTAATCACTCATACTTGGCCACCAACTTTAGAGTCCTGAGTCTGTTTTCTCCCAAATCCTGATAATTCTGGAGGTTCCTATGAAGATAGGGTGGGGCATGGTGAAACACAGCCTGTTTGCATTGGCCAGCTTGGGAAGAGCTTCAGAGGAGCCATCCTGGCAAATTGGAGGTTATGATTGTTTTATTGGGTGAGGAGGAAGAACAGATTCTGGGAAGAGGAAAGCAATGCCCTATTGTCCATCTAAGGCAAAGAGCGGTTCTCAACCCATGGGTTGAACAATTCTCTCACGGGGGTCATTTAAGACCATCAGAAAACATAGTGATTAACATTATGATTCATACCAGTAGCAAAATTGCAGTTATGGTGTAGCAACAAAAGTAATTTCATGGTTGGAACTTACCACAACGTGAGAAACTGTATTAAAGAGGAAGGTTGGAACCACTGGTCTAAGGCAAGGCCGCAAGTGGGCCTTGAAGGCCACCAGTCTCCGTAAAGGGTTAAAGATATCTAGGTGGTCCTTCCCACCAAACGTGGTTCCAGGAGGACAAGGAGAGCTCTTTGGAGAAGAGACTGGATGACGCAGAACCTCCGAATTTCCAGGTTGTCCAAAAGGCTTCAAACAGTGTGTGGGAGGGGGCAGACCTGTTGCCTTGAGCAACACTCCGCCCCCTGAAGGGCTTGCTTTGGACTTAAAGCCGAAGTGTTCTGGTGGAACAAACAACAAAGGATGTTATTGGGGTAACCGGAGCAAGTTGTGTTCAAGCAGAATGTTACTGAACAGTGTGAACTTACCAGTGTTCACTTGGAGTGTGACGCTGGAGTTGTGCGGGAGGATGTCTTTATTCTTGGGACAGTCACGGCAAAGTGTTTCAAGGTGAAATGTCATAATATATGTAATAACTCCCCAATGCTTCAGGAAAAAAGAAAGAGACTCAAGAGCCCTGGTGAAGGATGTCAATAAAAATATGGCTTGTCTTCCATTGTGAAACTGATGTTGAGCATAAATTCTTGCACAAAAAATGAACAAGAACTGGGGCTGGAGGAGAGATGGCTCAGATCTTGAGCACTGTCTGTCCTCCCAAAGGTCCTGAGTTCAATTCCCAGCAAGCACATGGTGGCTCATAACCATCTACAATGAGATCTGGTGGGGCTGGAGAGATGGCTCAGCAATTAAAAGCTAGGCTCACAGTCAAAAATATAAGAGATCTGGTGCCTTCTTCTGGTGTGCAGGCAGAATACTGTATAAATAATAAATAAATACATCTTTAAAAAAAAAATGAGCCAGGCATGGTGTCCCACACCTTTAGTCCCAGCACTAGGGAGGCAGAGGCAAGAGGATCTCTGTGAGTTTGAGGCCAGCCTGGTCTACAAAGCTAGTCCAGGACAGCCAAGGCTACACAGAGAAACCCTGCCTTGAAAAACTAAAAATGGAGGAGGAGGAGAAGAAGATCACCAAATGGATTCTCTTTGCCTCAGGGACATTACCCTAAATGAACCGAGCCAGTCACCAGAGGGCAAACTCTATGCAGTTCCACTCACACAAAGCACTGGGAATAGTAAAGTTATGGATGTTTCGAGGGCTGGGCTGGGGCATGATAGCCATTTGGTGAATCGCTTCCATTTTGCAAAGGGAAGGTTTTAGCCATGTGCTACAAAATAGTGTGAGCACAGGTCACACTTGCGTACTCAACAATTATACTGCAAAAGAAGGAAAAAGAGGCAAAAAATGGAAGAAGATTAAAAAGGATGTAGGGAGGGGAGCTCCGAGTCAGAACGGCTTTCCAAATCACGCGGTGGACCAGACTTTTCCAAGTCTGGCAGCTTCTGTCACATTAGGATGTGTGAGGGGGAAAGCGGCTTGGCAGCCAGACCTGGAACCAGGTCCTGTGCTTGCTTCAGCTAAGCAGGTCTCCTTCCTCTCGGCCTCTCCCTGCCCTGTTCCCAAGTGTGTCAACCTTTCAACCACATACTCACATGAGCACTTCAGTGGAGAGCAATGCCATTCAGCTTTCAGCCTCTGCAGTAGAAGAGGACGTGCTGGAAAGCCAATTCAGGATGGACCATGAGTTTCTACACCGCTCTCTCCCTCATAGGTACGTTCCAAGCGCAAGGGTAAATCCTAAATAGTCTGACCTCTGCTCCTCTGTTCCACGGCACCCTTCCGTTCTGTGATGAATTGGGACCTCTGAAACTGAGCATAAGTGACATGATCGATTGTGTGTGCCTTCAATCCAATCCCACATATACACTTATTCTCTCACACTCAAATATGGCACCATTGTATATACACTCACACTCTCACCCACATGCACACATTTTCTCTCTCACACACGCCCATGTACAACACACTTTCATACACTCACACACACAACAACTTGTCTTTTGGGGAACTCTTTAGAGGCTGGTGGAGCAGCTCAGTGGTGGAGTACTCAACTCATCTGCAGCCACCTCCTTTCCTTCTCTGTGTGCTGGTCTCACTGTGGAGAGCAGACCTAGTTATAAGCTAGCATGGGACTCACAAGGACCTGCCTGCCTCTGCCTCTAGAGTGCTGGAATTAAGGGTGGGCACCATCATGTCCTATTTAGCCTATTTATTTATTTAGACTTAGCTGTTGTAAAGATTGCCCTGCCATTCTTCCTCCCCTGCAACCCCCCACAAGGTTTCTCTGTTTAGCCTTGGCTATCCTTGAACTCACAGAGATCCTCCTGCCTCTGCCTCCCAAGTGCTGGTAGTAAAAGCATTAGCCATGACCACCTGGCTAAATTACCTTTTGTTTTGTTTTGTTTTTTGAGACAGGGTTTCTCTGTGTAGCCCTGGTTGTCCTGGACTCACTTTGTAGACCAGGCTGGCCTTAAACTCACAGCGATCTGCCTGCCTCTGCCTCCCAAGTGCTAGGATTAAAGGCATGCACCACCACCACCTAGCTAGCCCCTATATTTTATAATTAGTCTTTGTCATGACAGAAACTAAGAATTAACACAAACACAGGTACTTAATGATCTATATAATTTAAAAATGTGTATTGAAAATTTTCTACTATAGACTACTTTGTTTTATGTTAAATAAGCTGCGAGGCTGAGCTTTTACTTATATTTTCTGCTTTAATAAGTGAAGCAGACCCTGGTATGGTAGCATATACCTTTAATCCCAATACTAGGGAGGCAGAGGCAGGTAGGTTTTTTGAGGACAGCCTGGTCTATGTAAGGAGGTCTAGGATATCCTGGGCTACATAGTGAAAACTTGTCTCAAAATAACACACACACACACCACACACACACACACACACACACACACACACACACACACACACACTAAATAAACAGAGCTCGGGGTATGACCTAATGATGGAGCACGTACCTTACATTCACAAGGGCTTGGATTCAGTCCCCAGTTAAGGAGAGGTGGCAGAATGGGGAACAAACAAGGTAGCAACTTGAGAACAATGATTTGAACTGTCAGACTGCCCTTGCTGTCCTAGGTGCCACGGCAAGTGCCAGAAAGGCACCAGTGAGGTGCCTTAGCAGGCGGAGCCAATAACACTGGAAGGGGACTCAATTCGTTTGGACAGTGGACTCTGCAGTGGCTGGCAGCATTGCCTGGTATGGAGTTCCACTCTCTATATGTTGAGTTCAGACCCTAGGATAAACCCAGCGGTTAAAAGAAAATCAGACTTCAGGCAAATGAAGATATTTGGGGTGCTCATGTGGACGGACCGCCACAGGCTAAATTCTTAAACTGACTTTTCCCACTCAAGAGGAGCCACATCTTTTACAGTCTAGAATATTTTATTGAAATCTAACCATGGCCTGGCATGGTGGTGCAGGTCTGTAATCCTAGTACTTGGAGACAGAGACAGGAGAGCCAGTGTGGTCAACATGACCATGTTGAGGCTCCAGATCAGTTACGGTTCCTGAGTCTCAAACAGAACTACTCTCCTCAAATATAACAAAACAGAAAGTGGCCTGGCCATGGTGGCCCATGCCTTTAGCCTTTTTTTTTTTTTTTTTTTTTCTTTCTTTCTTTTTTTTAAGATTTGTTTATTTATTATTATGTGTACACTGCTTTGCCTGCATGTACACCTGCAGGCTAGAAGAGGGTGTCAGATTTCATTATGGATGGTTATGAGCCACCATGTGGGTGCTGGGATTTGAACTCAGGACCTCTGGAATAGCAGTCAGTGCTCTTAACCTCTGAGCCATCTCTCCAGCCCCCTCGCCCCCCAGCGTTAACTTTTAAAAAATCCTCTGTACAGAAAAATCTTGGATTAAAGGTGTGTGTGTGTGAGGGCTGAAGCACACCAAATAAGAAATAGGTTTTTGGGCTGGAGAGACGACTCAGAGGTTAAGAGCACTGGATGTTCTTCCTAGAGGTCCTGAGTTCAATTCCCAGCAACTATATTGTTCCCAACCATCTGTAATGAGATCTGGTGCCCTCTCCTGGCCTGCAGGTGTACATGCAGACAGAACACTGTATACATAATAAATAAATACATCTTAAAAAATAAAAATAAAAAAGAAACAGGTTTTTTACAGATCACAATCTCAGGGTTCACAATAGGATCAACTTCCTGTAATAATGTTTGTGCTAGACTCAAGGAAGTGGGGGTGGTGCTATCCCCTACTGCTACACATTTTAGGGTCTTTTCTGTACTTCCCCTCTGCAGTAGGGGCCCGGTTTGATTTGACATTATATTACCTCAACTTGAGTTTAATCACTCATACTTGGCCACCAACTTTAGAGTCCTGAGTCTGTTTTCTCCCAAATCCTGATAATTCTGGAGGTCCTATGAAGATAGGGTGGGGCATGGTGAAACACAGCCTTTTGCATTGGCCAGCTGGGAAGAGCTTCAGAGGAGCCATCCTGGCAAATGGAGGTTATGATTGTTTTATTGGGTGAGGAGGAAGAACAGATTCTGGGAAGAGGAAAGCAATGCCCTATGTCCATCTAAGGCAAAGAGCGGTTCTCAACCCATGGTTTGAACAATTCTCTCACGGGGGTCATTTAAGACCATCAGAAAACATAGTGATTAACATTATGATTCATACCAGTAGCAAAATTGCAGTTATGGTGTAGCAACAAAGTAATTTCATGGTTGGAACTTACCACAACGTGAGAAACTGTATTAAGAGGAAGGTTGGAACCACTGGTCTAAGGCAAGGCCGCAAGTGGGCCTTGAAGGCCACCAGTCTCCGTAAAGGGTTAAAGATATCTAGGTGGTCCTTCCCACCAACGTGGTTCAGGAGGACAAGGAGAGCTCTTTGGAGAAGAGACTGGATGACGCAGGAACCTCCGAATTTCCAGGTTGTCCAAAAGGCTTCAAACAGTGTGTGGGAGGGGGCAGACCTGTTGCCTTGAGCAACACTCCGCCCCCTGAAGGGCTTGCTTTGGACTTAAAGCCGAAGTGTTCTGGTGGAACAAACAACAAAGGATGTTATTGGGGTAACCGGAGCAAGTTGTGTTCAAGCAGAATGTTACTGAACAGTGTGAACTTACCAGTGTTCACTTGGAGTGTGACGCTGGAGTTGTGCGGGAGGATGTCTTTATTCTTGGGACAGTCACGGCAACGTGTTCAAGGTGAAATGTCATAATATATGTAATAACTCCCCAATGCTTCAGGAAAAAAGAAAGAGACTCAAGAGCCCTGGTGAAGGATGTCAATAAAAATATGGCTTGTCTTCCATTGTGAAACTGATGTTGAGCATAAATTCTTGCACAAAAATGAACAAGAACTGGGCTGGAGGAGAGATGGCTCAGATCTTGAGCACTGTCTGTCCTCCCAAAGGTCCTGAGTTCAATTCCCAGCAAGCACATGGTGGCTCATAACCATCTACAATGAGATCTGGTGGGGCTGGAGAGATGGCTCAGCAATTAAAAGCTAGGCTCACAGTCAAAATATAAGAGATCTGGTGCCTTCTTCTGGTGTGCAGGCAGAATACTGTATAAATAATAAATAAATACATCTTTAAAAAAAAATGAGCCAGGCATGGTGTCCCACACCTTTAGTCCCAGCACTAGGGAGGCAGAGGCAAGAGGATCTCTGTGAGTTTGAGGCCAGCCTGGTCTACAAAGCTAGTCCAGGACAGCCAAGGCTACACAGAGAAACCCTGCCTTGAAAAACTAAAAATGGAGGAGGAGGAGAAGAAGATCACCAAATGGATTCTCTTTGCCTCAGGGACATTACCCTAAATGAACCGAGCCAGTCACCAGAGGGCAAACTCTATGCAGTTCCACTCACACAAAGCACTGGGAATAGTAAAGTTATGGATGTTTCGAGGGCTGGGCTGGGGCATGATAGCCATTTGGTGAATCGCTTCCATTTTGCAAAGGGAAGGTTTTAGCCATGTGCTACAAAATAGTGTGAGCACAGGTCACACTTGCGTACTCAACAATTATACTGCAAAAGAAGGAAAAAGAGGCAAAAAATGGAAGAAGATTAAAAAGGATGTAGGGAGGGAGCTCCGAGTCAGAACGGCTTTCCAAATCACGCGGTGGACCAGACTTTTCCAAGTCTGGCAGCTTCTGTCACATTAGGATGTGTGAGGGGGAAAGCGGCTTGGCAGCCAGACCTGGAACCAGGTCCTGTGCTTGCTTCAGCTAAGCAGGTCTCCTTCCTCTCGGCCTCTCCCTGCCCTGTTCCCAAGTGTGTCAACCTTTCAACCACATACTCACATGAGCACTTCAGTGGAGAGCAATGCCATTCAGCTTTCAGCCTCTGCAGTAGAAGAGGACGTGCTGGAAAGCCAATTCAGGATGGACCATGAGTTTCTACACCGCTCTCTCCCTCATAGGTACGTTCCAAGCGCAAGGGTAAATCCTAAATAGTCTGACCTCTGCTCCTCTGTTCCACGGCACCCTTCCGTTCTGTGATGAATTGGGACCTCTGAAACTGAGCATAAGTGACATGATCGATTGTGTGTGCCTTCAATCCAATCCCACATATACACTTATTCTCTCACACTCAAATATGGCACCATTGTATATACACTCACACTCTCACCCACATGCACACATTTTCTCTCTCACACACGCCCATGTACAACACACTTTCATACACTCACACACACAACAACTTGTCTTTTGGGGAACTCTTTAGAGGCTGGTGGAGCAGCTCAGTGGTGGAGTACTCAACTCATCTGCAGCCACCTCCTTTCCTTCTCTGTGTGCTGGTCTCACTGTGGAGAGCAGACCTAGTTATAAGCTAGCATGGGACTCACAAGGACCTGCCTGCCTCTGCCTCTAGAGTGCTGGAATTAAGGGTGGGCACCATCATGTCCTATTTAGCCTATTTATTTATTTAGACTTAGCTGTTGTAAAGATTGCCCTGCCATTCTTCCTCCCCTGCAACCCCCACAAGGTTTCTCTGTTTAGCCTTGGCTATCCTTGAACTCACAGAGATCCTCCTGCCTCTGCCTCCCAAGTGCTGGTAGTAAAAGCATTAGCCATGACCACCTGGCTAAATTACCTTTTGTTTTGTTTTGTTTTTTGAGACAGGGTTTCTCTGTGTAGCCCTGGTTGTCCTGGACTCACTTTGTAGACCAGGCTGGCCTTAAACTCACAGCGATCTGCCTGCCTCTGCCTCCCAAGTGCTGGGATAAAGGCATGCACCACCACCACCTAGCTAGCCCCTATATTTTATAATTAGTCTTTGTCATGACAGAAACTAAGAATTAACACAAACACAGGTACTTAATGATCTATATAATTTAAAAATGTGTATTGAAAATTTTCTACTATAGACTACTTTGTTTTATGTTAAATAAGCTGCGAGGCTGAGCTTTTACTTATATTTTCTGCTTTAATAAGTGAAGCAGACCCTGGTATGGTAGCATATACCTTTAATCCCAATACTAGGGAGGCAGAGGCAGGTAGGTTTTTTGAGGACAGCCTGGTCTATGTAAGGAGGTCTAGGATATCCTGGGCTACATAGTGAAAACTTGTCTCAAAATAACACACAACACACACACACACACACACACACACACCACACACACCACACACACACACTAAATAAACAGAGCTCGGGGTATGACCTAATGATGGAGCACGTACCTTACATTCACAAGGGCTTGGATTCAGTCCCCAGTTAAGGAGAGGTGGCAGAATGGGGAACAAACAAGGTAGCAACTTGAGAACAATGATTTGAACTGTCAGACTGCCCTTGCTGTCCTAGGTGCCACGGCAAGTGCCAGAAAGGCACCAGTGAGGTGCCTTAGCAGGCGGAGCCAATAACACTGGAAGGGGACTCAATTCGTTTGGACAGTGGACTCTGCAGTGGCTGGCAGCATTGCCTGGTATGGAGTTCCACTCTCTATATGTTGAGTTCAGACCCTAGGATAAACCCAGCGGTTAAAAGAAAATCAGACTTCAGGCAAATGAAGATATTTGGGGTGCTCATGTGGACGGACCGCCACAGGCTAAATTCTTAAACTGACTTTTCCCACTCAAGAGGAGCCACATCTTTTACAGTCTAGAATATTTTATTGAAATCTAACCATGGCCTGGCATGGTGGTGCAGGTCTGTAATCCTAGTACTTGGAGACAGAGACAGGAGAGCCAGTGTGGTCAACATGACCATGTTGAGGCTCCAGATCAGTTACGGTTCCTGAGTCTCAAACAGAACTACTCTCCTCAAATATAACAAAACAGAAAGTGGCCTGGCCATGGTGGCCCATGCCTTTAGCCTTTTTTTTTTTTTTTTCTTTCTTTCTTTTTTTTAAGATTTGTTTATTTATTATTATGTGTACACTGCTTTGCCTGCATGTACACCTGCAGGCTAGAAGAGGGTGTCAGATTTCATTATGGATGGTTATGAGCCACCATGTGGGTGCTGGGATTTGAACTCAGGACCTCTGGAATAGCAGTCAGTGCTCTTAACCTCTGAGCCATCTCTCCAGCTCCCATGCTTTTAGCCTTTAGTCGCAGCATTTGGGAGGCAGAGGCAAGCAGATTGCTGTGAGTTCAAGGCCAGCCTGATTTATAAGGGAAATCCAGCATAGCCAAGGCAGAGAAACTCTGCCTTGAAAAACAAGACAAAACAACAACAGGGCTGGAGAGATGGCTCAATGGTTAAGAGTGCTGCCTGCTCTTCCAAAGGTCCTGAGTTCAATTCCCAGCAACTACATGGTGGTTTACAACCATCTGTAATGTATTCTGATGCCCTCTTCTGGCCTTCGGTGTACATGTAGACAGAACACTATATACATAATAATAAATAAAAAAATCTTTTAAAAATTTTTAAAAAAACAACAACAACAGAAGACTTCAACACTGGGCCAGGCATGGTGACACATGCTTTTAATCCCAGCCCTCAGGAGCCAGAGGTATGCTGATCTCTGTGAATTCAAGGCTGGCCAGGTCTATATAGTAAGTTCCAGAATACCCAAGGCTACATAGAAAAATGCTGTCTCAGAATTCATAAATAAATAGGTAAGCAAATAAATCAAAACCAAAGGCTGGCCAGGCATGGTGGTACACCCCTTTAACTCAGGAGGCAGAGTGTGATGAGGTCATTGTGGGTCTAGCTAGCAAGTTCAGGGCAATCTTTGGTTTCAGAGCAAGACCCTATCATTTAAAAAAAAAACAAAAAACAAAAAACAAAGTGAACCATACTGAACAAATACAAACCATCTCAGAGCTGTGGATGTAGCTTACCATAAGAATGTTTGCTTGTCAGATCTCTGTGAGCTCGAAGCCGGCCTGGTCTACAAAGTGAGTCCAGGACAGCCAACGATACACAGAAAAACACTGTCTCAAAAAACAAACAAATATGGTACAAAGTAAGTTTTAAGTTGGGATAAGTTGTATGTATAACTATATTCCAAACAGAGGCAGCAACCCTAGCCAGGGATGTGTTTCATCTTCTTGCTTTTTTTTTTTTTTTTTTGGTTTTTTAAATTTTTTCTAAATGTAACTGTCATGTTTAATGGTTTTTGCAGTGCTCCTGCAGAAGAAAGCATGTAATTCTATGGCATAATCAAATCTCACAGTGTTTAGCCCTCAGATCACCACACGGCAAGCTCCTCAGAAGACCCCTGCTTCTGCTTAGTCACTGTCAATAACACAGTGACAACATCTGGAATTCTAACAGTTTAGCCCTGCTATTTTCCCAGTTTGTTGTACTATAAAATTCTAGATAGAGTTTGTTTTGTTTTGGTCTTTGGTTTTTGGTTTTTCTTCTTTTTAAATATTTTATTAATTTATTCATATTACATCTCAATTGTTATCCCATCCCTTGTATCCTCCTATTCCTTCCTCTCTCCCACTTTCCCCCTACTCCCCTCCCCTATGACTGTGACTGAGGGGGACCTCCTCCCCCTGTATATGATCATAGGGTATCAAGTCTCTTCTTGGTAGCCTGTTATCCTTCCTCTGAGTGCCACCAGGCCTCCCCATCAAGGAGACGTGGTCAAACATGGGGCACCAGAGTTCATGTGAAAGTCAGTCCCCGCTCTCCACTCAACTGTGGAGAATGTCCTGTCCATTGGGTAGATCTGAATAGGGGTTGGAAGTTTACTGCACATATTGTCCTTGGCTGGTGCCATAGTTTGAGCAGGACCCCTGAGCCCAGATCTGCTCATCATAATGTTCTTCTTGTAGGTTTCTAGGACCCTCTGGATCCTTCTATTTCCTCATTTCCCCATGCTTCTCTCACCTAAAGTCCCAATCGGATGTCCTCCCCTCTGACCCACTTTCCTGGTAAGTGAAAACTTTCATGGGACATGCCCCTTGGGCTAGGCTAGTATCCAGATATAGGTGAGTATATACCATTTGACTCTTTCTGCTTCTGGGTGAACTCACTCTAGTTTTTGGTTTTTCAAGACAGGGTTTCTCTGTGTAGCCTTGGCTGTCCTAGACTCACTTTGTAGACCAGGGTGGCCTCGAATTCACAGTGATCCACCGGCCTCTGCTTCCCAAGTGCTGGGATCAAAGGCATGTGCCACCACACCCGGCTCTACATAGACTTTTATCTCTGTTCTACTGATGAATTTTATACTAATGATGGAATTTTCTTTTGCCGTTCCCAAGGCTAAGTGTGTTAAAGGTCTAGGTTTAAATAATTCCCTTATGGAATAAAGCCAAGTTTCTCAACCCACATTTTGTTATCAGCCTTTTTTTTTTTAAATGATTCATATTATTCAGTGTATTTAATGATTCATGTGTATTACATAAGGAATTCCTATATGTTGTGCACATTCTTCCAATATCTCCTACCAGCTTCTTCCTTCTCCCATTTCCCCCTCCGGCTAGTCCCTCTTGACCGTTTAAAAAAAGCTTTTCTTTGCCCCAGCACTGGAGACTTTCCCTGTTTTGCATCTAACGTGTTTTCTTCAGGGCTTCTGTGTGGTTAATTTTGCATATCAACATCACTGGGACAAGACATGGCAAGATAGTATTAAAACCCTATTTCTGGGTACAGCTAAGTCTGTGAACCTGTTGGCAGAAGAGAGTAACGTTTGTGTCGGTACACTCAGCAAAGAAACCTGACCTCCATCAAGTGGGCAGGCGTCATCAAATCTGTGGAATTTACAGGTAGAAAAAAAAGCTGAAGGAAAAGCAAAGCCCTTTGCTCTGCCTTCTGGAGCTGGGACGGTCACCTGCTGGTGCTTTAGGACACTGAAGTCCCCACGCCTACAGGCTCAGGCTGGGTCACACCACCAGCCACTCTAATTCTGCAGCTTTCATGCCAGCACATCATGGGACATTCTGGTGTCATAACTGATGAGTGAATTCGCCTAAGGCATAACAAACTCAGTGTCTTAATGATTCTGTTTCTTTGGAAAGCCTGCCCAACTCGGTTTCCTGTTCTCCAGGAGCCAAGGAGGTTGAATCCCTTCATGGCTCACCTTAACTGTTTGCTCACTTAGCAGCTCAAATGTTTGTACACAGGAGGACTGACTGTGTGGTGGGCTCTGTTTGAAGAATGGATGTGCAGAAGTGCGGAAGTCAAGACATCTGCCCTGGGGGACAGACAGGTTCTGTGAGTGAGACACAGAAAACCTTGCAGCGGTCAGTATGATTTCATTCTAAATGCTAAGTGTCGAGAGTTCACTTCTGTTTACCTGGGGACTTGGAAAGTTTCCAAGAGAGGCTAAGGTGAGATGTAATAAAACAGAATGCTCCAGAGAAGTGAGGGCCATCAAGATGACTTAGGGCAAAAGTGTCGTCTTATAAAAGTATCTTTTGTTTGCCTGAAGTAATTGTCCTCAAGGAGGCTTACTGCCTCTGCTAACCTAGGCCTAGTACTGGAAGAGTCTATCTTTCTGTACAATCCTATCTAGGCCTAGGATGTTTTCATCCTCTGAGACTTACTGCTGAATAAGCTCACCCTTTTCTAGTTCTTTCAGAACTCTGACTGGGTGGTTCAACCCAGCTGCTCTGGCTCAAATTCTTGCCTAGAGCTCATCTCTATGATCCACCTGCCTCGGCCTCCTGAATTTCGAGATTTTTCTTTTGTTTTGTTTTTAAGATTTATTTATTATTTATTAAGTAAACAGGGTTTTTGTTTTTTGTTTTTTTTGTTTTTTTGCCTGAATGTAAACCTACATGCCAGAAGAGGGAGCCAGATCTCATTATAGATGGTTGTGAGCCACCATGCGGTTCCTGGAAATTGAACTCAGGACCTTTGCAAGAGCAGGCAATGCTCTTAACTTCTGAGCCATCTCTCCAGGCCTTTTGTTTTGTTTTTGGTTGTTTGGTTTTTTGAGACAGGGTTTCTCTGTGTAGCTTTGACTGTCCTGGACTCACTTTATAGACCAGGCTGGCCTCGAACTCACAGTGATCCACCTGCCTCTGCCTCCCGAGTGCTGAGATTAAAGGCATGCCACAACCACCCAGCTGCATTGCAAGATTAAAGGAGTGTATCACTGTGCTTGGTTAAAAAGAGTTTTGAGCTGAGCATGGTGACACACGCCTTTAATCCCAGCACTCGGGAGGCAGAGGCAGGTGGATCTCTGTGAGTTCGAGGCCAGCCTGGTCTACAAAGCAAGTCCAGTACAGGCAGGGCTCTGTGTAACAGAGAATCCTATCTTGAGAAACAAACAAAACAAAAAGGATTTTGAAGATGGGACCTAGATGCACTTTCTTTGCTCCCAACTCCTCTCTAAGCTGACTGATTCCATCTGGCTTCTCTCGGTTTCTCACTGAATTGCTCTGCTTTACCTCAAATTAACTCCAGCAATCCCTTCTAATCCTCTGGCTCCTCATTTTCTGGCTCCTTCTGACATCACCTGTGCCTACCTTGTTCTCTCTTTCTCTGCAACCTCTCTCTGTAAAACTCTCCTGGTAAAACTGCCTCTGAATTCCACGAACTGAACTGCCATGAACTGAACTGCCGCGAGCTCAACTCCACTGCATTGCTTCTCTACTCCCTGACTCAACTGAGCTGCCTGAACAGAACTGACTAGAACTCAGAGATCTTCATGCCCTATGTCTCCCGAGTGCTGGGATTAAAGGCATGTACTTGCCCTGTCCCAGGGTAGCCTTGAACTCGGAGATCTGCTTGCCTTTGTCTCCTGGGATTAAAGGCATGTCTGTATTCCAGTCAAATCACACAGACCTAGAAGTTGTTTGGATGTGATCTCTTGCCAGAGCAGCCATGTTCTGATTTAAAATTCTACGTCCTTTGACCTGTATGAGTAAACCCATCATGTGTGCCTCCCCACACAATAATTTTAAAAACTAAAAAGAAGCCGGGTATGGTGG